>NC_062537.1:4408828-4418828 GCF_022655615.1 Tachysurus fulvidraco
TTCTCATGTCATTAGCGTGTTTACTGTGTGCTGTTTGCCACTCCAATACCAAAATTGTTAATAGCCCTCATGTTGTTTTTCTCTCTCTTCAAGCTTCCTGCTGTAGAATTAAACTGACAGGAGCAATGGAGGATCCCCAGAGGTATGTTCCAGTACTCCAAATCTCAAAACAACCAGTACGGAATTAAGATTGAACAGAAAACTGGCTGTATGAGCTGCAGATGCCTTGGCACATCACTTCCTCTCTCTTCTCTTTCATGTCTCCTCTCTGTCTCAGGGTTAACATCTGGGCCCCTGTGCAGGCCAGGGCGATGGGGCGCCACAGCGAAAATTCAGCTTTCCTTCAGCTGGATGTAGGATAGAAGTGGTTTATTAACATGGAATCTTAAAGAGCCTTCTTGTATAGTTTCTGTTTTTCCTAAATTGTGTATATTCTCATTTTTATGGTATGTGATAAAGATGAAATATGACTGTGGGGCCATTTTCCTCCCCATCTGTGTGATTTTTTTTAATACTATGATAGAAACGCTCGGGACTCTAAGCCTTGATAAGTTCACGTTCTTGGGAGGACACAAAGTAGCGGCAAGCGCCACAAAGCACCTCGCGACAGAGCTGACAGATTTGGAGCTGTACAGACCTGCAAGTCTGCATCGTTTACAACCTCCAAAGGGCCGAGAACATCTGCAGCAGCATGTCACCCACTTGTCCACTACCTACAGAAGCAAGATCCTTTATTATATATTTTGTTAATTGTTTTTTTTTTTTTTTTCTTTTCCCCCTCTCAGTGTTGGTACCATTGTGTTTCATTGACTCTCTGAAACTTCAGTATTTAATATGTTCCAATGTTACATCTTCAGTCACATTGCTAGGGGCAAATACATCAGGAGGGAGAAATAAATGATCAATATACCCACAAGCCAAGTCCGCACTTTTTCCAGCACACTAAACCAGATTTCATCGGTCAGTTTGTCCATTTTGTTTCTTTATTTTCAGATCCACTTTAATCTACAGCAAATGATCTTGTCTTCACTCACTAAACTACTGAAACTTATATCACACATTCAACAGTATTTACTGAGGCTAAGAGTCCCCAAATTCCCATGCAGTTACTAGACGCTTTGTAGTACACAGTAATTTTAAAAACGTTTTCAACTTTGCTTTTGATGAATTTTTTATTTTATTTTTTTGGCTTCTTTTTTTTCTATTGTTTTTTTTATTTTATTTCTTTTGCTTTGCCGGTATATTAAAGTGTAATCATGTGCGTTGTGATATAGAAGTAGCTGTAGAAACCGCATTGTTTCCTTGTGGTAAGTGATTGAGATGCTGCCACGGATTTGAGACACTGATGAATGGTGCTATTTTGGACTTTAATCTGCTCCTTGGTAAGGTAGCTGAGATGGTTTTTATTTCATATCTCTTCACGTCTGGAGAAGGTGTTTGGTTCTTTGTCGTATGGTCGTCGTAACCTGGTCTGGATCGACTTTTTAATTTTTTTTTTTTCCCCCTTCTCCCCTTCCCTCCTGCCTTCGCCCCTCCTTCCGTCCTTCCACCCACTGTCGTTTCTGTGCGGCTTTCTCTTTGGATTAAACGAAAAATAAATAAAGAAAATGATGTGTACAAAGAAAACAAAGACCACAAAATATTTTTTTCTCAGGAGTCTCTTTTTCAAGAGGGTGATTTAAAAATAAATAATTAATAATAATAATAAAAAAAAAAAAAAACGGAAAAAAATAAACAGCGGGAGCAATCACAAAACTGCAATTATTAATATTTATACCCTTAAGGTCAAGAGCTTATACGAGGGATTAGTCGCACTTACTGGCTCTAGATAATTTGGCAGTGGAAAAATAGCATACCATCTGTGAGCATTTTTTCCTTGATAGTACTATGTCAAGGACCTGTCTCTAGGGACGTCTTTAGCACTTAAAGAATGGACCGTTGGGCAGAGAGTCGGTTTCTTTTGTCTTTTGCTTAATATGTCAATCTGTTCACCCAGAAAAAGGCACCAGCTTTCCTGTAGGACAATTCCAAAAAAAATCATACTTTATTCCCCGTCCCCCATGAAATCGTCCATGGAAAGGTTGGTTTAGGCTTAAAATCAGCTGTATAGTCTTTACCAGAAGTGATTAGAAGATGCTTCTCGCAGACGAGACCCTCACATCCCACAGCACACGACCTGATCATGCTCTTTTCCTAAGCTAAAATGTAGCACTGATGAATTAGTGTTCATCGACGGATGATTTTTGCGAATGACTCGTAGGTCACCTTGAGGATAGAAACCAAAAAGCTTTCTCTTTATTTGTGGGTGATTCAGTAGCAAGCTGTCGTCCTTCGGTATTTGCAGTTTTGTCTTTGCTTCCAGTTAAACGTATACTTTTTAAACAAACCCCAAATCGACAACCAACTTGAAAGCCCACTTTAGTTTCTTTGTTTTTTCTTTCTTTTGTTTTTTCTTTCTTTTTCTTCTTCCCCACTTCAGTGGGAACCTTCCCAGCTTGCTCTAGATCTTCCCTAGTGCATCGGCTGCATGCTTTCCGCTTCGATTCGTTTTCATCTTCGTCTGGACTGTTTGCAATTTTCTCTTTTCATAGGCTAGGTATTCTAGCTCCTGTAAATAGCGTAGATTAGGTAGGGTCTGATGTTGAAATACTATAATAACTATTGGTGTAAAAAGATACAAAAAAAAAAGTCAGCTTGTGATCAATAACAAAGCATTATGTATTGTACAAGTAATTTTGACCATTTAAGCGGTAATCCAATAAACATGCAAGCTCTCACGGTGGTTTTTGTGTCTGTTTTTTTTCCCTCTTTGAGCTAAATAAGAAGAAAGATTTCACTTAAACTTATTTATAAATATTTGGACAATTGACCTATAAGCAGTCAATGCAAGTGCCTTCGTTAGGCTAAAAAAGGGCCTAATAAGCCTGGCCAGGTCTGGAACAGGATTCTTTGGCCAGATGAAACCAAGATTAACTTGTAGCAGAAGTTATTGTGTCAAGCATGGTGGAGGCAGTGTTATGGCATGAGTACAGTATGTACAGCTGCTAATTCGAACCGGTTCGCTGGTGTTTAGTGACGACGTGGCCGCTGATAGAAGTAACAGAATGAATCGTGTGGTGCATTGAGCTGCTTTACGTTCTGCTCAGATGCAGTCAAATGCTGTAGAACGCGATGGATGAACGCACGCCGCTTCACAGACCAGATGGATAACGACCTCAGTGAAAGCAACCCGTTAAAGGTAAAGAAATGGAATGTTCAGTCGACTGACCTTAGCTCAGTAGACATTGCTTTTCACTTACTGAAGACACACGGGAAAGCAGAAAACTGAGGGTGAGTGCAGTAAAGCCAAAGCAAAGCATATCTAGGGATTGAGCATTCGGTTTAATGTTTTAATTATTTGCATCCAAGTATTCAAAATAACGCTTTATTTCGATTTGTTTGTTTTGTTTGAATACCCCTTGTAATTGAAGCTGAAAGTCTATACTTCAATTACATCTTAATGTCATAATTACTGATGTCACTAAATACTTATGGACCTGACTCTAGGTGGCTTAGCGATCATTCCGTCTCCTGAAAAACCTCCCTTCCAGATCTGGTTCCAGATTAAGTCTGGCTACTTTACACCCAGCTTTTTTTTTTTTATACGTGTTCCTACTGTAAGCCTTAAGCTCTGAGGTTCACTCAAGTTAACAAACAAGTCCCTTCACAAACCCCATGACAAGTTCCTAATAATACCCACGAAGGATATCATCATCATCATCATCATCATCCTTTATTTCAGCATCTTATTTCCAACTCGTGCTCTTTACGCTGTAGATTTTCCACTACATGGTGGAAAATAAACTCCACAATAATAACCCGTTTTATTAGAATCCCCTCTTTGTGGTGACCTTCTGGAGGGAAAGAAACATCTCTCAGATTTTAGTCACATGGAAACCGCTGCAAGGAAACTAGAGTCGCACAAAGCCTCGCTGATCTCGACCCACTTAGAATTAGTCCTCGACACAGACACCTTAGTCTTTTGGTTTTCCATGTTCATTTTTTTTTGCAGTTTGGAAAATGCCAGTATGCACAAATGTTTTCTCTTCGATATTTCTAACAGCTTTCTATGAGGCAGGAGGTGTGGTTTCGAAATTTTGGCTCGAAGTGTGTGTACTTGTGTCATTTTTGGCTTTATCTGAACTGAACGATTGGTTATGATTATGAAATATAAAATGATGAGATCTGCTCTCCAGTGAACATAAAAACATCTTTTCCTTCTTGGATTAAATCAGATTTGTATCGATTCCTAGCACAGAAAGGCCTTTCACCGCCAATGTGTTACCACTAGTGTGTTTTACGTGCTCACATAACGTTAATGCTTTTAACCAAGTTGAGGGCGAATTAATAAGGTGTCCATTTCTCAGTTAATGGGTACGCATGAGCTACTGCCAGGGTGAAGGTTAAGTAAAATAGCGGTCTTAGCAGTTCCTTGATTAAAGGACACCAAGGAACTGAAAGTTCTATAGTAAGATTTGTTGTTTCAGAGATTTAAAAAAAAAACCCTTCACCTCTTTAGACTTCACATCACATCATTCCACCTGAATGTGATTAACCTTCCTCAAGAAAGTTCTCAACCTGGATCTCTTTTATCCTCTTCCAAGGACATCCATATCACACTTCCAGGTTGCAACTTCACAAGGTGCTTATCTCCTAGACACGCCACAGACAAAGATAAAGGGCACCAGATGAAGACCTGCTGGAGTTTAACTCCCGAGTCCTTTGAGGTCGGTCTGTCTTGCGAAAATCAGAAAACAGCTAGAGCTCCAACAAAAGTCCTGCTGCATTCCCACAAGTATTCTCCATACCATTCAGCCAAAACATCGGTTGAGAGATCCAGCCCAGATACGAACATATTCAAAACCTCATATTAATCAAGATGGATTATCTTTTAGGTTCAAGTACAGGCTTGGTGCTTAACTCGGTTCCTCAGTTTTGAGAAATGACCTTGTGGCTGAAAACATGAAAACATCACGAGCTTCAGAATGATGATGGTATTTAATTGAGAAGGTGTTTTACAGTTTTATGGCTAAAAGGAGGCTATGGCTTTTGGAGACTTCAGGACTATAGTCATAACCTTAAAGGAGGAGTTCCCATTTCTGTCCTCAAGGGAAAAAAGATTTATTGGTTTATCGATGTGCTCAACACAAGTGTACTAATCATTTATGACATTAGTTTGTGTTATCTGTTTTTATTTTTTTATTTTTTTATTTTGCTTCAAGAACCATGAGCAGGAAAGCCTACTATAAGAACAATGCAAGGATTTACAAATCTGAGCTTTAATGGTTGGAAAAGCCATTAAGTCCACATGAATGATGGTTATTCGCTTTGCTAATTTGATAATAGGTCTCCACACAGGAAAGGGTGAAATCCTGTTTATGCAAGACCCTGTGCATAAAGCTGTTGTCCTCAAGGACCCACAGGATGCTTTCGGGTTGCCAGATGCAGCCTAAACTGTTTCCATTCCCAAACAACAAAAATCTGAGAGAACTGTTGCTCTAAAAACATGGTTAAACACCATCGTGATGAGATGAGGCCATCTGTAAACTGTTAGGGTTTCCGGGTTTATGGGGGGGAAAAAAAAACAGATCTATGCCCAAGAATGGCTGCAGAGAATAAAATACAAACCTTTCCATAATGCCTTTAAAAGCTTTTCAACATTGAAAGCTCCCATGGGGTGAAAAACGTCTGTCCCAAATCACAAGTCAGAATCTCAGCGCTCTCAGAAACTCGCCCCTCCCTTCCACATTTTCACAATCCATCGAGGTGAACGAGTGCATTTGGCATACATTTGTTGGAGCTCTGCCACAACGCACAGAACTCTCTTCCTGCTGTGGCTTCAGTGCAGATGTATCAGAACACCGGACACGGTTTACGTACGCACGTTTACCAAACAGAATTACTACTAGTTGCAGTTTTAAGATGACACCATTGTGTTCATCTCAACTAAAAAAAAAATGACCCACCAGGGTTTGCTTTTGCCAGACCAAACATGTTCCTACTGTAGACTAAACTTTAACCAGTGCTAAGTCAGTGCTAGATCGAGTTGAGATGAGGACACAGCTCAGTAAAAGTAAACATCAGATCCAGCAGCCTCACAGAAACAAAGCTTGCCCATCAGAAATACAGAAATTGACACTGGTGTGATGTAGATTTCAGCCTCAGGGCTTTAAATCTACACGTCTCTGACAATTCTATGTAACCTCGATATCATGACCTTTTCAGACTGTTAGTTTAACAATGTCGATAGCTTCTAAAGCCTTAACAAATTCTTACATTACACATTAAGGCTTGGTGAAATCTTTGGTATTTGGCTTTCATCCAAAACCTTTGAGTTCAATTAGGTTCAAGCAGAGAAGAGCACAGAGCTCAGAAACTCAGGTCTGAAGCAAAGATTCTTATAATAAAATACTTCTGGATGTACGTTGTGTTCGTAACCAACAAACAACTACCGCTTGGGTTCAGTATGTCGTTTGGGATTTATTACATTCTGCGTTTGACAAAAGTTGCTGTGTTCTTATAAATAAGGCATGTTTCTGTTGTCCTGTATTTCTGCATGTAGTCACAGAGGATTTGGTTGTTTTAACAAGAGCTAAAAATACAGCAATTTTCTGTGATGCAATTGTCCACGTCTTCACAGATCATTTACTGGTGAAAAACTGTAGAAAATCTAGAAAGTCCACAATAAAAAATGCCTGCGATCCCATCCGTTGTGAATTTACCTGACTCCGTTCCAGTGCTCCTGCAATTCTGCTCAGGATTATACAAAAGTTCACTGAATAAACTGTAATTTTTTTAAAACAGACTAAGAGCAAATTATACAAACATTCCAGTTAAAAAAAAAAATCTAAAAAATTCCCTATTAGTTGGAATGACTGATGCTTTTTCTGAAAGAAACTGAATGACTGAGCGTATAGGAATTGTTAAGTGTCGCCCCCTAATGGCGAGAAATTGTAAACACTGTATATCTGGTCTGAAATGGTCAAGCTGGAAGGAACAATTCTAAAATGACCTCCACCATAAAAATACTGAGCATTTAATGTGTGAATAAAAAGGTAACGTATAAAAAGATGCATACGTGTGTATATTTACATTGACAGCATTTAGCAGACACTCTTGTCATTCTGGATAAGAGTGTCTGCTAAATGCTGTAAATGTAAATATATATAAATGGTTAGTTATTGGTTTTATAAATAAGCCTAATGGTTAGAGAGTCTGACTCCTAACCCTAAGGTTGTGAGTTCGAGTCTCGGGCCAGCCACGACTGAGGTGCCCTTGAGCAAGGCACCAAACCCACCCAACTGCTCCCCGGGCGCCGCAGCATAAATGGCTGCCTACTGCTCTGGGTGTGTATTCACTGCTCCGGGTGTGTGTTCACTGCTGTGTGTGTGTTCACTGCTGTGTGTGTGTTCACTGCTGTGTGTGTGCGCACTTTGGATGGGTTAAATGCAGAGAACAAATTCTGAGTATGGGGTCACCGTACTTAGCCGTATGTCAGACTTTAAAAAATAAATATATATATAAGGGATGTGGTAGCTCAGTGGTTAAGGTGTTTGACTAGTGATCGGAAGGTCATTGGTTCGAATCCCAGGTCCACCTAGTTGCCACTGCAGGGCCCAGTGCCTTGCTCAAGGGCACCTCAGTCGTGGCTGGCCCGAGACTCGAACTCACAACCTTAGGGTTAGGAGTCAGACTCTCTAACCATTAGGCTTATTTATAAAACCAATAACTAACCATTTATTTCTGTCACAATCGGATTACTTAGGAGATTAAAATCCGTGTTTTGTTTTTTTTTTACATTGAGAAAGACCTCGATTCTGCTAAATTCTGCATCTTTTATTTTCAGCCCCTAAAAATTGGACCATGAATGTACAACTCTACAAATTTTTGTGTTCATCTTTGATAAAGAACAAACATCAGGTGTAAAAGCAGAGAAACTAAGTGATCTGTGATCAGTTTAAAAACTACTCGAATATTATATACCTTTAGCTCCCTCGGCAGCGTCCCCTATTGGTGGGACGTCACGTTCTCGCTGATGTCACTGTGGTGCTCCATGTCCTGTTTGTCGATGATGGCGATTAAATGAGTTCAATGATATGGCTATCGTTTTGGACATTTTAAACTCTTTTGCCTTTTCCATACCTTTAACGAGCAAGACGTCGTGCCTGCTTTGTAAGCTCCAGGTTTCGGCGCTTTGTATGAAACTGAGAAGATGTGAAATAAAAAAAAACCCACAGAAACAGCCGATCTTTATTTCGAGGTTAATCAGAAGAATTTCACCGACGACAGCATCTTGACTCGATGATTACTCTGGAACGTGAGATTGAACATTTTGAGCACATCTGCCATTTTAACAAAGGTGTGTAGACTTTTTAAATAGAAACCATTTATTGAGTCTCCGGCTCATCTACAGCTAAACATATCCAGTGTATTTCCCTAACGGCAAAGAAAGACGATACAAAGACTTACAGCAGCAACAGTTTTCTACAGAAATTGTAGTTAGTCTATGGTCAGAGGACACAAATACAAATCTGTCTGTGTGATAATATCCACATGTACGATAATATTTAATACTGTATAAAAATGTCCAAACCAGTGGGCTGTGTAACACCTTAAGGACTGTGTAGTGAATGATTCGTTATCCTTCTGATTGTCAGAATAGAATATGGGTGGTTTTTAAAACACTTGTCATCATGTTCGTTCGGTTAAAACTACAAAATGCCTTATTTATGTATTTATTTATTTATTTTGAATGAACGCTAACTTATTTATTAGACAAGCTCATGTCCGTCTGATATTTCCACTTATTAGTGTTGAATACTTCCAGGTCTCAGAGTATGGTCCGTTACCTCGCCTAACCTTCCATGGTGAAAGTCAGGAAAGGGGTCATGTTTCGTTTTTCACCCGAGTGCTGTGTGGGTTTATCGCCGCCGACTTGATGCTGCTTTTTGTCTCCTGTCCAGAGCTCTCGGACAGGTTGTCTTTGGAGCCATTCTTCTTCTGCTCAAAGAAAAACACAGACATTTTTAAACAGGACTGTAAAAACATCTCGCAGCAGCGCTCAGTTCTGAGCACATACAAACACTGTCTCGCCTTCGTGAACAGTAAGAGCAGTCGGTATTTATGGTAACATACTCTGTTCCTCTCATTAAAGCCATTTTATACCCTATTTGCCAAACCCCATGTCACACAATAGCCTCCTGGGCAGCTTATAGTCACTGGTTGGCTTAACACCCCAGAGATGATGTCTATCTGCCCTCGTGCATACAGACCACACAGACCATTATACTCTCGTACACGCCTGGATGTCTGTGTCCGAATATACGTTGAAATAAGAAACGGCAGACTTGAGATAATAAGCTCATATTCACATATACATGTATGACAGAGTATGACATACATGTATGACAACCAGCCCTCACCTGTGAGGTGGCAGTACCGGACCCGGTAATGTCTACGGTGCGTGTAACAGGAAGCGGAGGCACCAGATCGGTCCGAGAGCTAAAAAAAAAAAAAAAAAAAGAAAGTCAAGTTGTTTCTTTTGTCACTGTGAATGACCTATTGAGAGGAAACGTGATCTTTGAATTGAACAAAAATTATTTCTGGACTCACTTGACCTCTGAGAGGACAGACCTCTCTCCGTCGGAGTAGTGCGAGCGCCGGTACTGTCGGTAGCTCCGGGGAGAGTGAGAGTGCCGGATACGGACGGGGTCACCTTGAGTTCTGAAATGAGATATTCGGTCATTTTAAAAGATAGTAAGGAAAATAGGATCAAAAGCTTTTTTTTTTTTTAACTGGTAAAATCACAACATAAGCCACATTAAGTTGCTACCAGTTAAACTGTCACGAGGTGTGAATTTCAGCTCTTTCGCTGTTATTTTAAAGTTCTTCGGATTGCTAGAAGAAATCCTACTGTGCCTTCTAATCCGTTACGGAATGTGTAGCGACGAGTACGCTGAAA
>NC_062537.1:4423828-4456328 GCF_022655615.1 Tachysurus fulvidraco
ATGGAGAGAGACGGACACAGAGAGATTGACAGTGAGACAGAGAGAGACGGACACTGAGAGAGAGATGGACAGAGAGACAGAGAGAGACGGACAGAGAGAGAGAGATGGACAGAGAGACAGAGAGAGAGATGGACAGAGAGACAGAGAGAGATGGACAGAGAGAGACAGAGAGAGAGAGAGATGGACAAAAAGAGGGACATGAGTGTTCCAGGTGGTGTGTTCTAGTCATATAACCCCATGGTCTGGATGGAGTGTGTTGTGATTTGAAAGCGATAATGTTTAATACTGTGATTAAGCTTAGATCACACGGTACATTTGCCGTACACATCCTGTGTATGATGCTGGTTTGAATGTGGTATTGTTTCAGTAGTCAATCATTAATACAACCCTATAGTTCATGTTACGCCTGGAACTGTTCCCTGAAAATATTTTATTGGGCTCATTTTTTTTTGTACACTGTGACCGATAGTGATCTTATAATCCTGCTGAAGTCACATATTATGTACCTTTTACTGCATTTCCTGCTCCGACATGCTCGGATCAGCTCATATACAGCTCGATAATTAGCTTACACGGTCGTGTCAGTGCGAGGGAATAATCAGAAATATGCACGACTTGAACAGGGAACACCTGTGAATCGTGCTTAACCATCCTGTGCTGCATGAAACACACCTCAGCTGACTCACTGGCAAACACATGGGTGTATTAGTGCTTGGAAAATGACCCCAGGATTGAAAGACATCATACTGTGTGATTTTTAATAAGAACTATGACTATGCCTTAAAATACAGTAAAAACACTTTCTGAATAATTTGGCATAATGTTTGTTTATTTGTTCTTTAATCTGATAAGTAATACTAATGGGAAAATTATTAATTGAATAATAACAGCTCCTTGTAGGTAGGTGTTTCTTAGGCAGGTACACACATGTGAATATGACACACACACACACACACACACACACACACACACACACACAGTACCTGTGCCTGGAGGAGTTCGTAACCTCGTTCTCGCTGCCTCCTGAGGGCGAACGTCTGCGTGTGTTCGGGAATTTGGGAGATTTGTTTCGCTCGCTGGCCGAGTTATACAGCCCGCTGTGGAAAAACAAAGAACGACAGACTTTCACACTGAAACTATGGCGTGAAATAAAAGGGAAACTGGTAAATCCAAAGCTGTTGGCATTTTCTTCAGAAAGCTTAGCACGTGTTCTGAAGTAAAGTAATGGGAGACACAGTTGGCAACTAATACCTTTGGACTGATTTGTGATTTGTTTTCATAAAGGGTTGGAAGGGAAAGTCGACTTAATCCAAAGCTCGATCTTTATCTTGCAATAAGTCGTGGCTTGTGTGTGTATTTGTGCATGTTTGCGTGCATTCAGGCAGAATTACCTGGACCTTTAACCCCATTTAAACACGACCTCCATTTTAACCGTACCTCTGTGGTGCGTTCTCGTCCCAGGGGGCCGTGTGCCTGCTTGGCTGGTCCTCTGAAACGCTCTCCGTCTTGGACACTTTGGGGCTTGGAAAAAAAATAATACAATGTTTTAATCTCACTCTGTTATATGGAATTGATAATAGGTGTACAATCTGCTGCACTGCACAGTCTTTTATCAAACGAGTGTGGATGACGTCAGTACCTCCTGGCTGGTGGGAGTGTGCTGGCTTTAGCCTGGCCTTCACCCAGGGAATTTCCTGCCTTTGTGACTGATCGGCTCCCATTGTTCAAGCCTAGAAGACACATTGAAGGAGTCTGTGCACTATTTCACTTTTAGATTAATGTTACAGAACCACAGCACAATCCATCACTGTCAGGATTGAGCATACGTTACAGTGTCTGTCAGGATCCATCGCCAAATAAAGTCACTGTGTAAACTTAGGGATCTAATTATCTCAGGCTGAAACTGCTGACTAACGGCATGCATGCTTTAGTGGAGCAGTAAAAGATGATTTAAGAGTTATGAAGAGAACTCAGAATCAGAGCCAAAGTTGGTTTTGGTTTGTTTGCCCTTTTGTTTGGCTTTATACTTAATCGAGTGTGTCCACGTTTTTTCCCCCACTGGCCTGAATATCCACAACTCATGGCATCACGACTCAAATGTGCCTAAAATCAGCCTCCATTTGGGAATCAGCATGGAAACACTTTCTCGCTGCAACTGCACCTCACTACGGTTCGTGCCTATTTAGGATCCACGGGTTTTGTCCCATTCCATTTGGGGTTCTGTGTTTATCCTCCCATACACAACAGACCAGGCTGGGAAACACACCAGGGTTCGCTTCAAATGGACCAACTGAAAGCATCCTCGCTCTGTGACATTTAGACAGGACCGGTATCACAGGAAGAGGCCTAGACGTAGACAATTTCTATCCTCTACAACCTTAAAAAATTATTGTGGCTCCAGATTCTCATTACTCACCATTGTAACTATATACAATACATTTAATTTATAGTGCAGTTACCGAATAATTCTTAATCATGACTGAATGACACTCCTTAAGATAAATAACTAATGGCTTGCTTTCCCTGCAAGAACTACATTTATTTATTTATTTACTTATCTTTGCATCAGCTGGATGTCTACTGTACGCTACACTGGATCCCGATTAACTGACAAGCCCATTTTACATAGCTAACTGTGTCAGTTAATGATGAGAAAAATTAACAGCTCCACACATCTTGCGCCCACATCAGTTCTTTCTGGAGAAGATTAGACACCCCTGTTCTATAATGTCCTTGTTTGCTATAGCATTAAACGTTAACTTTCAGTGGAACTGAGTGTTCCAGCATGACAATTTCCTCCAGTCTTTGTACACGGTCTGAGAAGGTTGGAGTGGAAGATCTCGAGTGTCCTGCACAGAGCCCTGACCCCACCGAACACGTTTAGAATGAACTGGAATGTAAACAGTTCCCCAGACCTCCTCATCTAACATCAGTACCCATCAACTCTATTTCTATTGCAGCTGAACGAGCACGAATCCCCAAAGTCGTGCTTAACTACCAAGTGGAAAGCCTTCTCAGAAGAGTTGTGGTTATAACAGAAGAGAGGAACATGCACACCTACAGTATAATGTGCATGTTCCTCTCTTCTGTTATAACCTCATCCTTATTAATAAGCCTTTACATTGTTACATGAAATCTCTTATTATTAACACAAAAAATCGGAATCATAAATTGACAAATAAATCCTTTATAGTGTTGTATTTGTGTCTTTAAATGAAAAAGTACATGTCTTTTTAAATCTCACCTCAATCTGCTTTGAGAAGTCTATTTCAAAATGTGCCTTTTTTTATTCTCACATCTGATATGCATCTGTTCATATTCTTGCAGGCTAAATAGCAATCTAGTCTTTTTTTTTTTTGGCTCGCATTCACCTAAAGCTAATCAACGCTCCTTGTGTGTCTATGAAACCCTTCGTTTTATATGTGCACGAAGAAAAGGAAAAGAAAAAGGACCTTTGATACTCAAAATCTGCAATGAAATTGAAGTCGTCTTATTGGTGAGGATGCTTAAAATGCTGGAAGACGTTTATACTGATTTCAACAATCGCAATAATTTTACAATGTGCTATGACATGCACGGTGTACATTCAGGCAATATTTACAAAAGAGAGACAGCGCGAGTGCATATTTGGGTGATGGGGAACCTCGGGGGGGGGGGGGGCAGGCGTTCTTTGACGGACGACTAAATGCAAGCTGTCATGTGTTGAACTTGCTTCCTTCCACACACCTGCGAGTTACTGAAGTGAACCTGATCTCTACAATCGCTGTAATTAGCAAAGCTAGCAGCAGAATGACTTGCACATCTAGCATAACAGGATTAGTACACGCCAAGGCTGCACGTTACAATATAAACGTTAATTCCTGTGAGCTTAGTGTTAATAATTACATCTACACAACTATGCTGGAGTGCTGTTATCCTGCGGCTGTGGTGTGATCCTGTACGAGACAGCCGGGAATGGCGTAGCGTGAGGAATAAACTGCTACATCTTCTGCGTATGGGGGAAAATAATCAACGACACTGCATCATATTGGGGCCCAAAAGCATCCCAATAACAGCAACTTATTTTTATTTACTCCTCAATGATTATAATCCAATGTTTATTAAATATGCTGCCATGTTGTCATTACTCTTATTACTTTATCTACACAGAGCTTTGCACCCTTACAGCTTGCTAATTTACTGAGAGATGTCTCGGTCCTGAAGCCTTTGCCCTGGTAGATAAACTTTCTGACACTGGAGACTCCTTTCCGTGCTTGATAACCAAACATCATATAAATGTTATAAAGTTTTATAACCAAACTTTATAGAAGGCGTCACCGTATTCCCTATTAAATCCCAGCACCTTTATATCATTCTTTGTACCGTTCAATCTACTTCGACCGTGTGATTGAGCTGTTACTATAGAGACAATGAAACATCAGAAGAAGTGATAGCGTGTTGATGTTAGGTGGACAGACGGATGCTCACTTGTAGGCTGAGTGCTCCTCTTTGGGTAAGTTTTACTGCGTGTACGAACCACCTCCAGATTCGGCCTGGGTAAACTGATACCCTGATCTTTTCCCATCTGCATGGCGGTCTTCCCGCTATGAAAAACAACAGTGAATATAATCACGTCATGTTCCACTTGAACTACATGTAAAATGTAACTTTTATTTATTTATATATATATATAGTTTTCCTATCTTGGTGCCTTCAAGTTAAATCAGCCTCACAACCCATTGACGTCTGGGTCATTTTGTGTAATTATAATTATTACTATAAGTTTAACTTGTTTAATAGTTTTTAAATGTTTAGTCTGTTTAATATAGCACTAGTTCATTAGACTTAAGTCTTAATGCTAATGCTAGTACATTACATTTACATTAGTACAAGCATTATTACACAGGGCTCTCAAGTTTTGAAGACAGGCAAGCGTGACATCTCCAACACCCCCCCCCCCAAAAAAAAAGGAAAGAAAAGAAAATAAATAATAATGGGGGAGTTGTTGTGTTTGGTAAGGATCACTAACCGCAATTTAACCAAATACTAAGTATTTGTTTAATTTCCATTTAATTTGTGTGTGTGTGTGTGTGTGTGTGTGTGTGTGTGAGAGAGAGAGAGAGAGAGAGAGAGAGAGAGAGAGAGAGAGAGATTATGACTGGTGGTGTTTATTGTAAGTGTTTGTTGCCTTTTTGGACTCCTTTATCATTTGTAATGTTTCTTCCATATAAAACAGTTCGGCCCAAGCCCAGGCGTTTTTAGGGTCATGACTGAGGACAATGTCCCGTCCAGAGACAAGCTGTTTTGTGTTGAGGTTTTGTTCAAACCGACCATTAAAAATACCCTCTCTAGTGTTTTATTTTTCATTGGTTGTTGTGTTAAATCTTACCCATATAGTGCTATTTTCTGATTGGCTGTTGTGTAGCCTCTTTTTTTTGATTGGCTGATAAGTGTCAGGCTCGACTAAGAACTGAGACGCGCTTGATTCCTGCCCGGTTCCATAGAGACAGCGGTGCGGACTGATACATTTTGGGTGCTGTGTCTTATTAAATATATGATAAATAATCAAAAAGTTTTTCTGCCTGAGAAATACGATGTGTGGTGGGAGAGCGTGAGAAAAGACTGAAATGCGTGACTGTCACTCTCAATGCGTGACACTTAACAGTCCTGATTACATAATGTTAGAATTACTGCAATTGTAGTTCATGTGTAAGTTTGTTTTCTTTAATGCTAGCTTATAGTCTGTTTACTGTAATGCTAGTTTATGTTTTAGCCTGGTTCATGCTAGGTCATGTGCTTGTCTGTTTACTATAATGCTAGCATGTGTTATAGCCTGTTTACTGTAATTGTCATACTGGTTGGAACCTGTTCATTTTGTATGTCAGGGGGGAAAAAAATGATGTCAAAGTTCATAGAGATTCTGACACTCAGATGTCGCACGTGAAGGGTTCACTGTGTTCTGCATGACTTTTCTGTCTCCTGTTCATCATTAGATATAATCCATATGATGAAAACTGATATCAAATTTCACAACACCTAAAAATGATGTGTGAGTTTACTCCAAGCCTCAATAACCCAAAAGCAATGAATCAAATGACAACTTTAACTAAAAAGTCTTGTGATTGTAAAGCTCAGGACTAAAAGCTGTGTGGTTTTTAATAAATAGGCAGAATAATCACTGTACACGTTGAAATAATGAGGTAAATATTTGAACCGTAAATGAATTTGTACTGTGATGAAGAGGTACCAAAGTGCTCCAAATAACCAAAATCTCATCCATCTACATTTGTAATAGACCTTTTCCTTGGTCCTTCTTCCTCACTCTCACTGTTGTGTTCATCCAGACGATGCATCTGAACCACAAGCCACTCACCTGTAACGATGCTTGGAGCCCAGAGAGCTGAATTTGGACAGTTTGCTTGACAGAATGTTCACTTCATTTTCCGGCATTCTAGAAAACAGGAGAGAGAGAGAAAGAGAAAAAGAAAGAGAGAGAGAGAGAGAGAGAGAGAGAGAGAGAGCGACAGAGCAAAAAAGAGGGAGAGAGACAGAAAGAATGGACAGACAGGAACAGAGAGATGGATGGACAGAGACAGACAGACAGAGACAGACAGAGAGACCAAGAGAAACGGACAGAGAGAGAGAGAGAGAGAGAGAGAGAGAGAGAGAGAGATGAACAGAGAGAGAGCGAGAGATGGACAGAGAGAGAGATGGACAGAGAGAGAACGAGAGAGAGAAACAGAGAGACGGACAGAGAGAGAGATGGACAGAGAGAGAGACAGACAGAGAGCGAGTGAGAGATGGACAGAGAGACAGATGACAGAGAGAGAGAGAGAGAGAGAGAGAGATGGACAGAGAGAAACAGAGAGACAAACAGAGAGAGAGACGGACAGAGAGAGAGACGGACAGAGAGAGAGATGGACAGAGAAAGAGAGAGATGGACAGAGAGAAAGAGATACAGAGAGAGAGAGAGAGAGAGAGAGAGAGAGAGAGAGAGAGAGAGAGAGAGAGAAGGACAGAGAGATAGATGGACAGAGAGAGAGAGAAGGACAGAGAGAGAGATGGACAGAGAGAGAGAGAGAAGGACAGAGAGAGAGATGGACAGAGAGAGAGAGAGAAGGACAGAGAGATAGATGAACAGAGAGAGAGAGAAGGACAGAGAGAGAGAAGGACAGAGAGAGAGAGAGACGGACAGAGAGAGAGATGGACAGAGAGAGAGATGGACAGAGAGAGAGACGGACAGAGAGAGAGACGGACAGAGAGAGAAAGAGAGAGAGAGTCATTTCCCCATTCTGATTAAAATACAGTAGGTTTATCCACTAGCACAATCTTGCACCCACTTTCCTTCAGCATGTAATCTGAAGCATTATGCAAACTTCCTGCGATCTTCTTAACTTTTAATGTGTTTATTGTATTTGAAGCCGTTAAACCGTGTGATGGAAAAATCAATAATGCAGCATGAGGAATCATTTCAGATAGAACAGCGTGATTCATCAAACCCGTTCCTCCGCTGCAGAGTCAATAGTCATTCAACACCAAACGGACCTTTGTCGATTCTTCACTATGTTACCGCGCTGGTGCTATGCTTTAATTAGCATACAAACCTAATTAGCATTATGGTAATGACACCGAGGTAATTAGCATTTATTCATTCTTAGCTTTATTACCATACATGGCAGAACTATTTGTTTGATCACTAATTAAATGAAATGATCTTTATGGTAATGAGATGCTGGCGATTAACATGTAGTTTATTAGTTTGGGATTCAATTAACATATTTGCATATCGGTTATTAATCAGTTAGCTGAAATTATCATTATGGTAATGAGCCTGCACTAATTAACGGGTTTTAGCCTTCAATAATTATTAGCATATTCAGAGTCACTAGTGGGGGGGCACGGTGGCTTAGTGGTTAGCACGTTCGCCTCACACCTCCAGGGTTGGGAGTTTGATTCCCACCTCCACCTTGTGTGTGTGGAGTTTGCATGTTCTCCCCATGCCTCGGGGGTTTCCTCCGGGTACTCCGGTTTCCTCCCCCGGTCCAAAGACATGCATGGTAGGTTGATTGGCATCTCTGGAACATTGTCTGTAGTGTGAGTGTGTGAGTGAATGAGAGTGTGTGTGCCCTGTGACTGGTTGGCACTCCGTCCAGGGTGTATCCTGCCTCGATGCCCGATGACGCCTGAGATAGGCACAGGCTCCCCGTGACCCGAGGTAGTTCGGATAAGCGGTAGAAAATGAGTGAATGAATGAGAGTCACTAGTGCTTTAGTTTCACTTTTTCTTTGCTTTGGGTTTTAGGGCTTACTCACGTAGTAGAAACCTTTATTGAAACCTTTATTTTTTTTTAAATGATAGTTTGACCTACGTGACAGAAAGCGTGTAAATCTGTTAAATTGGCTTGATTTGCTTCTTTGTATTGTTTTAATGACATGTTTGGCACCACAATCATTTAGATTTTAAACACATGATCGTTTCAACATTTAATAAAATCAAAAATCCTTTGTTAAAAAATAAATAAATAAATAAATTCTTTGTTTCTGACCCGGATCCGCGTTCACACGTGGATTACAGGCAAAAAACAAAACCCACTGAATTCATGTGTTGTGTCTCACTTAAGGCTGATATGGCAGCAGCAGCAGCAACAGCAGTCGGTTTGGTGGGATTGATTGGAACCAGTATCCCCTAACAGCCTGCTTTCAATCAAAGAAACAGTCTTAAGAAAAAGAAACATGATCTAGAGCAGAATTCTCAAAGGCAGGAACTTATTAAAAAAAATCTGAGAGCTAGTGCACTTAAGACAGGGACTTCTTTTAGCGAGGAGAGTAAAAGCGACTTCTCTACGGAATTGGAGTTGGCAGAGGAAGTGAGCTTAATGCATTTGAAGATTATTGCAGCTTGTGTTAGGCTTTATATGATGTCGGACTTGACACGAGTGTGATAAAAGGCAAGTAGAGAAAAGTGAAAGTGTTGGAAGTGTTGGCTGTTAATGCACGATGTGAAAGCACCTCTCTTCGTACTACTCTTCGTGCTACGTGATTGTTCCAGACGCGACCGATAAAACTCTGAAAACAGAGATGCTTTAATTTGCTTGGTTGAGCAAGTATTTGATAAAAGACTTGAAATAAAATGAACAAGCATCATCGATCAGGAAACTAACAATCAGAAATTCTGTATTGTAAAAGTTCCTTCATGGTTAATTGGCCACATAATGATTCTAAGAGAAGTTAAAGGTGGGGTCTCAGTTGTTTGAAAGCCAATGTTGACATTTGAAATGACCAAAACAAACACGCCCCTAACGCAAATGGGTCCCACCCCTGTATTGATAGCTCCGCCCCACACATACACCAGACAAGTATAACCCAAATATAACCCAGACAAGTATTATGGCAGAACCTGTTGGGGCAGCTGACCGAGGGGATATTTTTTATCAATAAATGAACACAATGAGTAATACTATGGTAATACAAATGTGTTTTTGTAGTACTGTGTGTTGTACCGTGAAAAGTTTAGCGCTGGAAAGCTGATCCTATATTAACACGTCCTACTTCTTGCCTTATCGTAAGCCTTTCTTCACTTTCTTTCTTTGTTTTTATCCGCCATGTCAATGTTAAAACCGCATTCTGCTAATGTCACACATGTGCACTGAACACTCTCTCCGCCCATATCGACAAGACACGCCCCTTTATGCTAATTGGCTACACGTTAGATTGTTTTTGTTTTGTTTGGCGGCCCGACGCAGTTTTCTGAAGCATTTCTCACATAACGGAGACCCCACCTTTAACACACGGACATGAGCACATTAATCCTGTGACTGCAGTCACCCAAGTCACAGAATGCTCTAAATGCTCTTTTATCGAACAGCATTTTTATTGTGTAAAAACAAAATGAAAAAAGAAGAAGAAAAAAAAAAAACACCTTTCTCAGGCGGGTGAAATTCTTAGCATACCGTTGTATGTTTGGAAGCGAGGGTCAGCGCACAGGGTTAGTCGTGATGCGATGCTGGAGCGGTGAAAGTTAAGAGTCGTGCTCGGGGGCAAATCTGAGGCTTTAACTCATGACCTTCTCATGATCAGCAGCCCAGAGCGTTAATCACTAAACCTTTTTACGTTCCAGTTCTAACAGCTGAAGGCAAAAGCGTTTAATAGAACTGTATTGAAAGGACGGTTCAATAATGAGAAAGGATTCTATTCGTGGTGGAGGTCACATGACGTCCCACATGGTTCCACCTCTGATATAAGAATCAGTTCGATTTTACATGGATATTTTTCAGTTCTCGAATTCCTGTGGGTGAAAATTGACGTGACATTAATTATGTTTGGCCTTCGATAACAGGAGGGTTGTTTCCCCAGAGGTGCTTCCATTCATCTTGACTATATGTAACACCTGGAATGTCAAGCTGCACCACAACTGACCCGAGACTGGAGCGGTTCAATATAAAGGGTTAAGGCTTCTTTTACTGCTGTTATTTCAAAGCTTTTGTGGTTGAAAGGAAAAAAAAAACACACCAACTTGCTGTGGTCCTCTGATTTGTGTTTAAAGAGGTCAGAGTCCAAAGTGTTTTCTTACCTGAAGAAGGTGTGGTGTTCAACACAACACTTCCAAAGGTTTTTACATGACGCCTTACTGGGAGCTTCGAAGAAGAAAGACGTTTCGTTGCACTGCAAAAAAAAAAAAAAAAAAAGAGAGAGAGAGATAAAAACATTACAATTCAGAATTATTGCCTTGTACTTTGACGATCTATCCTTTAATTGCGGTAATCGAATTATGCAGGAAAAACCTTTCACTGAGGAAGATTCAACTTAAAAATAAATAAATAAAAAAATCACACTGGCTACAAAAAAACAAAACAAAAAAAACCCCCACCATCCATTTGACATGTCTTAAAAAGCTACAGCTAGGGCAATAACCTCAGCTGGAAGGAGATTTTCTGAGGGTCACAGGTGGAGGTTTTGGGGCATTTTCAGGTCTTAAAACAGCAAAAAAACCTGTTTGGAGAGAAATACCTTGCTACCAGTACTTCGAATGGCACTCTAATTTTTATGGAGATAAAAATATAACATTTCGACTACAAACAACGTGGGTTTTATTCAAATGTGTGATGGCGTACGGCTGTTTTTTCCTTCTTGGAAAGCTGGATAGGAGACATGGCATCATATGTTCATCACATTTTATACAACTGAGCAATTGGGGGTTAAAAGGCCTTGATCGAGGGACCAGGAGTGGCAGCTTGGTGGTGTTCTGATTTCAGCTCACAACCTTCTGATCAATAGCCCAATACCACTCTGGTCCTGCTACTTTATTCACTCCATTGACTGAGTTGTGAAGTGATCACTAAAAACCAACAGAATCAAGCTTTGGCCATCTCCGTTCCCTGATCTGTGAGACGAGCTCCACAAGAGACCATCGGTTTCTCCTGTGTGTACTGGAATACAGGAGTGCCATAAATAACCGTGACAATTTTAGCCACGGTTAGATTTCTCTCATATTTGCACAATGAGATTAAACCACAAGGCTTTGGTCAGGTGTGTAGTGTCTCTTCGCCCAGTGAAAGTAATTGAATAGACCTGGTGAAGCTTATTAGCATATATATCACTAGATTGGATGCTCTCCTTAGGGAAGCACTTCTTCCATTTAAAGCGTAAATTAGCGTGTAGGAGAATAAGTGTGCAGGAATTTTTTGTAAAATCTCATTTGTGTCCTGGGGGTAGTTGTAGTCCCGGGTCAATAATCGCTTTCTTGGTCCTGCATTAGAACTCTGCCTAATAGTGTTCCGGTCAAAATCGGTTTTCTTCCCGAGATTCTTTTCTTCCTGAGTGTCATTTGCACAGTAACGTCATGAACATCATTGTGAGGACGAGTTTTATCATATATATACATATATATATATATATATATATATATAAAATGGTTACCATGGGAACTAGAGAATGGATTTGAACGGTATTAAAACCATACGGATGAGAAGTTAGTAATAGAAGAAGTAATATCGGGATGACGAATACATTTCATTGGGGCACGGTGGCTTAGAGTTAGCACGTTCGCCTCACACCTCCAGGGTTGGGGGTTCAATTCCCGCCTCCTCCTTGTGTGTGGAGTTTGCATGTTCTCCCCGTGCCTCGGGGGTTTCCTCCGGGTATTCCGGTTTCCTCCCCCGGTCTAAAGACATGCATGGTAGTTTGATTGGCATCTCTGGAAAATTGTCCGTTGTGTGTGTGTGTGTGTGAGTGAATGAGAGTGTGTGTGCCCTGCGATGGGTTGGCACTCCGTCCAGGGTGTATCCTGCCTCGATGCCCGATGACGCCTGGAGTGGGCACAGGCTTCCTGTGACCCGAGAAGTTCAGATAAGCGGTTGAAAATTAATGAATAAATGAATGAATACATTTCATGTCTTTTGTAATAAAGTCGACTTTTGTCTGTATAATTTGGGGTCGTTCAGTTGTGAATCCTCTAGTTTCCATGGTAATATACAGGCATAGACAGTAAAAGTGCCTTCATTAACTGGTCGGTTTTTTGAAAAATAATGAGACTTACGTCTTTCCCCAGAACGCGCAGCTCAAACTGGGTTTCTTTGAAAAATACTTTTGTAATTCTTGGCCTGAAACATCAAACAAACATATAAATGCTCTCATAATAACCACCAAGCTTTGACTTCCTGTGCAGAGAAAAAAAATAGAAGACGTTTCCTCCACAGAGACTTTGAAAACGAGCTCGGGTTTGAGGGTAAAGACGCCATCGGTCGGTTTATCTCTCCTAAAATTGCTCAGGGAATAAAGAGACGTCCTGATTAACTAAGCATTAAAGTCTAAATGTGGTGAACAGATTCATATCTACATGAGCTGCTGTTATCTTAGACTTGAAAAGAGAAACGTTACAGAAATTCGACGTGTGGATGTTCTACTGAATATAGACTCGACTAGTAGGTTTACTTACCAGAAATACTTCCCGACCTGGGTTTTATTTTTGTAAACTACAACTCCAACCGGTGTCAACCCCAGGAAATATTCGGACTGCTTTTCCCCCTGAAATGAAAGCGGAGAGGTCACGTAATGTAATGTCGAGTGTATTGATATTTAATATTCAGACTTACAAACACGGGATGAAGGTCCACCCCGTACATCTCCAGTGTTTTGGCCACGCTTAAATAATTCAGCTCGGCTTCGGAAGGCGTCTGACCCCTGAGGAGAGAAATTCTCTCGTTACTAAGTAGGTACATGTTTATGAGGTCATTCGTTTTTAAACCTGCACGTCGTTTTACAAGCACGTCGTGCAAATGTCTGAATAGCAAACGAATAAAAAGAATAGTTATAAAGAATATAGTAAAGAATAGTTATACTGAGTGAGCTAGCGTCGTACGTTCCGAGTCAACATGAACGTCAGGGCTGATTTTTGGTATTTTGCAGTGTTGTTGAATTCTGGACTCTGATTGGTCTGTCAGGCAAATCACACGTATGCAATGTTTCTTTAGTGAAATCTTACACATGTTAAAACAATAACACAAAGGTGAGCAAAGGTGAGCATATTATCCAAACTTGTCCCATGCTGTCAATGATTAACCTTCCGAGGATCCTTGGAATTTTTAACATTCTTTCCAAAATATTCCCGAGCCGGCAGCTTATGGACGACTGCCTTCCTTTTACTTATTAACGGTTGTGTAAATATCGGCCGTTGTTAAATCTCCTTCTATGAATAACGCGAGTTGTATGGACTAGTTGATTGATACGTTTACTCACTTCGGTTTCATTTGTGTAGCGCCTGTGTACTAAATAAAAAAAACGTTCAATTGTGTAACCAGGAACTTCTGAAGGAACGTCTGATGTCCTTGCTATGCTGTAATTTTGGTCCAAAATGTTGCATGAACGTTTGAGGTTCACTATAGTGGTCTGTAGATTTACACGCTCTGACGGCGCAAACAAAAGTCTTGTCCTATCGATTGTTCGTCTTTGTTGTTTGCAATATAAAAACAAGACCGGTGTTGAAAACATATACACAGAATTCCTGCGTGTGGCGTTACAAAGTGTTGTATACGTATATAACGTTTACTTTCAAGCCTTTTTCGGAGCATATGCAGGAAACGTGACATTGTTAGCTTTAGTATGATGTGTGTTTGACTGCAGTGTGAATTCCCCCTCCTGTGAGCAGGCAGATGGAGGTTTTGTGAGGCGGGATGGAGAGGCAGATGATTGCAGATCTCGTGTTGTAAGTGCCCTGTTATTTATTGCCGCTGCAGGGATTCTGCTTTTACTCGTCCCTTTCATTACACTTTCATCTGACTGTAAAAAAAAAAAAAAAAAAGTTTGAGAGATACAAAAATGAAATGACGTAAACTATGTCTCAATTACTACAGTTAGTGTAGTGAATGAGAACGGCTATGGAACCGGGTATGGCAGTATCCGATTACTCCGGAATATTCCCGCTACTCCTTCACCTACATTTTATTGTCTTTCTTCTCAAAATTCCTCGATTCCTCCCTCGCCTTCCATTTCACTTAACGGAGCTTGCGAGTGTCACTCCATCTATCACGGAGATGCCGAACGAGGAGAAATCGATCCTTTCGCACAGATTCCACATCATCCGCGGCAGATTAACTCCTCACAGCGTGCCCAAAGAAATAACAGCATGCTGCTGATCATTCAAAACTAAAGGCAATTTAAAAAGCTGAAGAGGAAAACTTAAGTACCAGCAGCGCAACAGTCATGAATCACACACACACACACACACACACACACACACACACACACACAGAGTGACTCACATGAGAGCGCTGGGTAAAAGGAACATGACTGAGTCCATAACCGAGTCTGCGCTTTAATCGCAGAGAACTCGATCTACAATTTACGCTACACGGGTCTTGTGAAATAAAAAGAAGCGCACAGTTACGTACTCGCTAATGCAAATCAATCCAGTCAGGTTCATCTCTGTCTTGTCGAGGGCTCGCTTTCTTTATATTCTGCATATAAGGTACCTAATGCTGTGTACAAGATGCTAAATTTGCTGAAGACAGAAGAAATGAATGAGAGACTGAGAGATTGTGGGGGGGGGGGGGGACAAAAAAATTCGTTCCATCTCTTGTACAAAAAAATGTTTGAACTTCTTTTATGCACAGATGGTCAACAATCTGTACAACAAATCTCTCTGTCTCTCTCACACACACACGTTCTACCTCATACACACACACACACACACACACACACACACACACACACACACACACACACACACACACACACACACACACAAATGTTCATTCTTTCATGTGTTTTGGAGACTTTATAACAGATTTAGTGAATGATATCCAGAAACTAATATACTGTATATATTTATGATCTTTTATTCGAAAGCTCTTGCATTTTACATAATTTATATTCACACACACACACACACACACACACACACACACACACACACACACATACACACACTCACACACACTCACACACACACACACACACACACACTCACACACACACACACTCACACACACACTCACACACACACACACACACACACACACACACACACACACACACACACACACACACACACACACTCCCACACACTCACACCCACACACACAATCACACACACACTCACACACACTCACACAGTCACACACACACACACAGTCACACACACCCACACAGTCACACACACACACACACTCCCACACACTCCCACACACACAATCACACACACCCACACACACAATCACACACACACACTCACACACACACACACACACACACTCACACACACACACACAGTCACACACACCCACACACACACCCACCCACACACACACACTCACACACACACACACACAGTGCTTTCCTCACAGTGCTAGTGTTTTTTCAGGGTTATACCAGGCCAATCATTATGATCTCAATTCTTAGCACTTGTGTAAAGTAGAGACTTGAATCCCAGGCTCCCTCCTCTAAAGTGAAATTCAAGGTCCTCCAGCACAGGTACGTGTTTATCTCGCTCGAAATAATCAGCTTTCTTTGGCACTTTAGAGCCGAGGCAATCAATGTGCTGTGCTGATGTTGGGGACTCGTGCATTAGAAGCCAAACAAGATAAAACACTCGTTCTGCATTCGTCCTCCTGCTGAACGTAAACAAATCTCTCGTGTTCAGGTCGATACTCGGTTGGAGGTCACTTATGTCTCGGTTCTTGTTTACGTTTTTTCTCCTTAATTTGGTCTTTGGCCAGTTTACACCCACCCAACTCATACTTGAAGGAAATCGCTATCTGCCCTTTTCTGCCTCTCTTCGTGTTCGTCGTTACGAACCTCATCAACATGTTTATTACTACTTGAAGCTCAACACAACCACACGCATCCACTCGCATGCTTTGACCTTCCCTCATCCTTCATTTTCCAGCATTACTCAGAAAAAAACCAGTCCAGATAATAGAATCCTGTCTAGAGTCCAAGCTCTGGTTAGAAAGGCGTTCGGTGCGGCCCGAGGGAGGAATCCTAATTCTGCTCTAAACAACATTCCAGCGGCGAGGAAGAAGGACCTGCTAACCTGTGAACACTTTCATACGGAGTTAACGGGAAAAACAGGGAGCGGAAAGGTTTCTCGTTTGTGGGGGTGGGAGGGGTGTTGGTTTTAGGATGTCAGGAGTGCGTGGTGGATGCTGCGAGTTGTAATTACTGCATTCCACGACTCGGTAAACATTGTTAACATGCTGGGGTTTAGTTTAAGTGTTACTATGGTGTTCATAGCACTATGTTACTTACGGTGACTTTTTTTTAAAAAAAATTAAAATAAAAAATGCTGCATGTTGCTTTATTTATTGTAAGATTAAAAATGCAATATTTCATTTGTTCTTTGATGCTTGGCCCACTCTTTTTTTTTTTTTCCAGCACTTGAGATTTGGAAACATTTCAACCATGAATGAATACTATCATTAAAAGTAAAAGGACAGGTTGCAGCAAGGATCCTCGTGTTATTGAACCATGCTGTAAAATACCTCCGCACTTCGAGCCAAACTCAAAGTTTGTTTCACTTCGCACTTGATTAAAGAGAATGAATTCCGTGCTTACGTTAACGTCTTGTGAATTTGCTCGATAGCATCCTCCAAGTCTCCCTGCTGGTCTGGAACGAAGCGATACTCCGACACGTAGCCTGGCACGTGCTTGTACGGGTCGTAATCTCCGAGCTCGGCTGGACAAAGACAAGATGGATCGGGCAGATTATAGTGGGTCTGTGGGTTATATACAGTACGATCACACAGTACAACCTGTACTCTGCATAAGCACGAGCGAGATTATAAGAAAAAGCAGATGAGTTTTAACACATAGCTTCAAATATCTAACGAGAAAAAAAACAAAAAAAAAACAAATCTGTTTTAATGACGGGGTGAAAATGTAATATTCATACATACACTGGATCGCCAGAGCAGCAATCTGTGCACTGACGTTGAAAGGACATGGAAGTCTTCCTTGAAGCACATCCTGCTTTATCTGGAGGAAGAACTGGTACCTGATACAAGACGATGAGAACACATCATACACACCACACGCACCACACGCTGCACTACACCGAGGTTCAATACCGTTATTGTTCTTTTATTTTCATATTTCTTCCCTACAGCCGCTTGTGGTATCAGATGCTAGACAGAAAACCCACCTGGTTATTTCCTCCTTTAGTTTACAGGGATCCTCGGCGTAAAATTTAACACCAAAATACAGCGTGTACGGCGGGCCGGCTGCGACGAGAAAACCGGTATTAGGGAATATTTAGACACGCATGCAAGTAAATCAGATGAGAGGTTTCTAACATCTGGATGATGTTCTTTACAATGAGGTTATACTTACTTGCTATAAGGTCTTTATGCTCTGCCAGAGTTTTTGTCGAATCTAGCCAATACTGGGGAAAAAACAACAACAAAATAATACACATTAATTGCTTTAGGGCAAAAAATCCTTTGTGTATGACTTCCATACATCTATCTTCTATACTGCTCGTCCTACACAGGGTCACAGGGAGCCTGAAGTCTATCCCAGAAGAGTCAGGGGGCAAGGCAGGAGACACCCTGGTGTCATACAGGGTGCCAAAAAAATTACAGAGACTCACAATGGAGGGTTTAGAGAAGCCGGTCAAGCTACAATGCAGAGGCGGGAGTAAGTCACACATGTTCAAGTCGAGTCTTTTTTTAATATCTGTCAAGCAAGTCTCAAGTCTCAAATTTGCGATTTAAGTCCGCCTCGAGTCAAGTCATATGCCTCAAGCCCCCCCGTCTCTGCTACAGCGTATGAGATGGAAACGAAATCCCACTAGACCGCATTTTTCCCTGAATTTTCGGTAATGTGGGAAACCGACGTATTAACCGAAGTGAAAAACAGACCACGAAATTGTTCCTTAAAGCAATCAGACTTGGAATGTTAATGACGATCGTAAAATTATGTACGAGCCTGCAAACACACCGCCGTGATCACATGCTAAACACACTCGTCTGTGGTTTTCTTTTCTTTTCTTTTTTTAATTTTTTGTTTCAACAAAGAAGTGACAGTTTATTAAACTGGAGTGTTAAGCTGACTGTGCGCTAACAAACCCTAGAGATGTTCGGTCAGGCAAGCAGCAGCATAATATGAAGCCTATTAAAACAGGGCTGTAAAACAGGCTTGTTAAAAATTCTGAATATGAGTTATTACTGCCTGCATCAATAAAACACGGAGGAGCGGCAGGTCATGGCATGCTGCTTGAGAGGTGAGGGAAACGCTCTTCGTGTGTTTCAAACGCTTAACGGGACGCGTTGTGCCGAGGCTGATCTATCAGATGTGTCAGCGTATCGGATCTGATGTATTACATATTCAACAGATCCGCTCTGTCAGGTTTACGGTCTATTTAAAGTAAAAAAAGAACAAAAAAAAAGTTCTCTCAGAGCAGCTGCTTTGTTACAGCGTTAAGGCTTTCAGTCTTGAACTTTTCATCTTTCGATGCATAAAATTAAACTGTGTAAATGAACGTTACTGACACCGAGGGTTCAATATGCGCTGAGACAGAAGACTGAGACTCTATTGGAGGAGTTTTTTTTGTTTTGTAGTCAATTAAAACAAGGCACGTTTCCATTTTGCTTTGTGACTTCAATGCACCTGACGTCGTAATTACGACTTCCAGACAAGTAAATGTGAACTTCCCAGGAGGAATTGAGTGCGCCGAGAAATACGACCGTGTTCATTAACATGTCATTAACATCCCTGCGTTGTCGGTTCAACTGAGGTTCAGTAACTGTTTATTCATTCATTCATTCATTAATTTTCTACCGCTTATCTGAACTTCTCGGGTCACGGGGAGCCTGTGCCTATCTCAGGCGTCATCGGGCATCAAGGCAGGATACACCCTGGACGGAGTGCCAACCCATCACAGGGCACACACACACTCTCACTCACACACACACACACACACACTCTCATTCACTCACACACTCCGGACAATTTTCCAGAGATGCCAATCCACCTACCATGCATGTCTTTGGACCGGGGGAGGAAACTGGAGTACCCGGAGGAAACCCCTGAGGCACGGGGAGAACATGCAAACTCCACACACACAAGGCGGAGACGGGAATCGAACCCCCAACCCCGAAGGTGGGAGGCGAACGTGCTAACCACTAAGCCACCGTGACACCGTGACTATTTATTTATTTATTCATTTATTTTTATTTTATAAAATACTCTGGGCAGGTACAGAAAATAATAGCTATAATAATAATACTACCAAAAAATGTAGCATGGTGAACCATGAAGGCGAATTAAGGATCTGTCAGAGCCGGAGCTGACATTTGAACACAACATGCTGATATTTGGACCTCCGCGGTTTCTTGGCTTAAGCCACTTTGGTGTTCAATCTGAATCTGGGTACAGATATGAATAACTGGAGCTCTATACAGCCACAGCTACAGGTCATAATTCATCGTAACGACTTTGATCCGTGCAGGCGGGTGAACGTGCCCGAAATAATTGATATCTTCATTAAGCAGACGGGTTTCTATTTCTATTTAAAAGCTCCATCCCCCTATCCTTTTCCTGGAACGTCCTGCATTCAGAGGGAGGTCAATTACCGCTAGGCCTGATGAAATTAGGAGGAGTTAATTGAATTGGCTGATGTTATCTAATAATCACGCTGCTACAGCTGGTGTGGCCCGGTGCATGCTGATTTATGCGAGAGGAAAGAAAAAAAAGTGGCGGCTCGGTTTTTAAAAGCCTCCTTCCTGTGTCTGTGAGCAATTAATGGATTGTGGAATAATTATGGAATAATCTTGTCGTTGAAAGACGGTTTGTGATATAAAATTTATGCTTTATGATTCCTCATAAAGTTTCAGTGATGCAACATTCGACAGGAAACGTCACGCCCTCCTGAACTGAACAAAATGAGCCCAGGATGAATTCCTGCGCGGTTCGTCGTTCTATTATCGAATGCAACGCCTAGATAGAGGAGTCATATAAACCGTATGAGCCGAAGTGAAAGTATGACGACACGCCCCTTGACAACCCCCCCCCCCCCTCCCTGATCATGTCTCGTTTTGTTAATTACTATTTCTGCTCTGTCTGCATCAGCAATAACTGCGATGAATCTCAGAAGGCAGTAAAACACCGGTTGGGGAAAAAAAAAAGCCCCGAAAGGTTCTGCGGCTCTGCGTGAAGGCACAGATCACGTCTGGGTTGGAACGAGGTTATGGAAAAAAAAAAAAAGAAAAAGAAAAAAAAATTAAGGTCGTGTTTTTCTTTTATGGCTCTTTCATCGCCTTGCCCCGTGTTTACACCCCCCTGGGCAAACACCATCACTCTTCACTTCTTACACTCTTTGTGTGTGTGTGTGTGTGTGTGTGTGTGTGTGTGTGTGTGTGTGTAAACCCATCTCTCCCACGTGTTTCCGAGCCATGAGTTGGGGTGATCTGGATCTTCTGCACTCACCGTCTGATGGCCGCGGTCGCAGTAGCGCAGGCCGAAATAGTCGCTTTCTAGAAGGTTGACGTGGCTGAACACGTAATCCAGCACCACGCAGCCCTTTGTGGATTTCTGTGGAAAGGGTGATTTAAAAATAAATATTCAATTTGAATATTCAAATGAAATATTCTATGGCTTTAAACAAGTCATATAAAATGGTTTACCAGCGCACAGACTGGTGCGACAGGTTTTTTTAGGGGGGAAAGAGAGAAAATCTATACATCAAAAAAAAAAAGAGAGAGAGTCGATGTTTTAGTTTAACGTGACAACAAGTGAAAACATTCAGAAAAGCTTGAAAGGAACTAAACAGGTACGTTAATGGAAGGACAACTTTCAAGCAGTATTACATGTTCTAGTAAGGCCTAGTGGTTAAGGTCTTAGGCTACAAATCAGAAGATTGTGAGTTCAATCCCAAGCCACTGTTGGGTCCCTGAGCACAGCCCTTAACCCTCAATTGCTCAGTTGTATAAATATGAAATAATGTAAGTTGCTCCGGATGAGGGCGTCTGCCAAATAATGTAAAAAAAAAAAAAGGAGTAAAATAATCCATGATGCAGCCCGATGGGACCTCTGAAGGTGATTCTGCTATAACAGTGTCTCTGAGTGTCATAGTGGCACAATTCTCACTGAGGAGGATGTAAATGTAGGTAAGAGCCCAGTAAAAATGCATGCTTAGCTAATTAGGTAAGAGACACTTGATTGTTAATTACTTTCCTTACAACCCTGCTGATTTATTGCTTATATAATAAAATGAACTCAGGCTGTGAACGATTTAGTTTTAGCTTCTTCGCGCGTCCTCGCGTAACCGTCGTATTATCTCTGACAGATCTCCTGACACTGGGAGAGGTTCGGTGTTCAGCTTTGACAGGCAGCAAGACCACAAACCGCACGTGTGATAAACGTGCCGTGTTTAAGTCTTACGCTATTGTGTGGCTCACAAAGGAACGTGATGCCCGAAGGAGAGTGAAGTGTGCGGGTTCGAGTCAAGATGATAAAGCGAGGAGTTAAATACACCTGAAGTGTCCGTTTTATTCAACTTCGAAATCTTGGTGAAAATTCGAGTGTCGGCGAATCGATTGCTTTAAACATCTCACTAATATCTCACCGTTGTTCTCCAAACTGTAGAATCTGTAGAGAGACAGAGCTAATGTAAGGGTTTGTACATTAAATCTAAGATAACGTTAATATAAATCGTCCGGTGTCTTAATAACCACAAGCAAACTCTGCTAATACAGGATAACTTTTAAATCTCTTCACAAAAGCAGTTTCTTCTCTTTTACACACAGCTTACTGCAAATCCGTTTCGGCTGTTCGCTGAGACAAAATATTCCACTGGGCCGTATAAAGTAAAGTCACTGCGCTGATCTGTCGTCTCCAAACGCAAGCTTTCGGTTTTACTTCATTAACACGATGATTCCTGTGTAACCTGTGTAGAAAAAAGCTATTAAAGGCAAAAAAAAAAAAAAGATGAAATGTCCAAGAATGAAAGCTTACCACACTGGTATATCGATATCACGGCTCTAGGTAGCTGTGTATTAACCTGCAGTATTGTCTGCTGACATACATGTACATCACATGTACAGTGCCAACCCATCACAGGGCACACACACTCTCATTCACTCACACACTACGGACAATTTTCCAGAGATGCCAATCAACCTACCATGCATGTCTTTGGACCGGGGGAGAAAACCGGAGTACCCAGAGGAAACCCCCGTGGCACGGGGAGAACATGCAAACTCCACACACACAAGGCGGAGACGGGAATCAAACCCCCAACCCTGGAGGTGTGAGGCGAACGTGTTAACCACAAAGCCACCGTGTCCCCCCACATTATCATAAAGCTTCTAATACTTGCATTTAATCAAGCGAATCTTTCACATGTTCGTTTATCTTTGCTGTGAACGTGACACACGGCGTCTTAATACTTTCCCCTTTAAACAATCCGAACAATGATCTGAACTGTACGATTACTCCTTCTTATGAAACAGATGTCATGATTTATTTATTTATTTGTCATTCTCGAAGTGTAACGATGCATCACCGCTGCGTATTAAGCAAGAAGGTTCCTGCAATCATGACTCACTTTCATTCATTAATCCCTTAACTGTTATAATGTGTTTAGGACAATCTTGCTCTTTGACACTGTAACTGGGTCTTAAAAACTCACATGTTTCCAATCCCCTTTACTAGATTCCCTGTGCTTCAGGCATGTATGAAGTGTGAACTGCTTCCTTTTCATTTACTGACCAAATGTCACATGTCAGTGATGTCATATGTCAGTGATGTCTGTGTGATACTGCTGTTATTTTGTTCCCTAGTTGTCACTTATGACACATGTTGGCTTCAGTAACACCGCCTGGTATCTGCCCCTGAGGTTATTCGTATACTACTGCTGCTCTCGCTCGCTCTCTCTGTGCCACGCGATGCGTCACTCGGGTTCACGTTACTCAGTAAAAGCCCAGAGCAATGAACTCCAGGTGATCAGGTAATGACTCCAGACTTTGCGAGCATTAGAGTCAATCCGGTTTAGCAGCTTGGACTATTTTAGTGTTGACTAGAGTGGCCGGTATTTCACTGAACGGCGCTACCGTACATTCACGGAAATAAGACTTATCTTGTTGCTGTTCAGAAAATCTGCAAGATCACCTCATTTAATCATCGTCGCCTGTTTCGAAACAAAACGTTTTGAAATGACTTTCCTGAGCGGATCGGATGACAAAGATATCGGCTCTGACACCGAGACTGGTGTCTATTCCTGTGTTTTCCTAATTTACAGCAGGGGGATATTTGTATGAGGTCCGATGTCTAACTTTTATGAGCGCTAACATTTCATGTAGTCAAACTAACCACGTTAGGTCTAAAATGGCACCGCTGCAAAGTGCTGTAACTCTAGCTGTAGTCAGTCGTGTAACTCAAACCTCGAAAGCCCGAGGGGCTCGGAGTTGAAAACGAGACCTTTCTGAAGCACTGGGCAGTCGGTAGGATCCGCACTGGCAACCTGCTCCTCGCATTCCTGCCATATTTGTCTCCCTGATAAGACAATGTAGATGGTTGAAATGGGGTGAGGCTGCCAAAAACAACCCTGGGCAGAGAAAAGTGGAGGAAATGTGTATATTTCCTCCATTTAGTTCTATTCTGCTGTTATCTTTGTTTCCTCTCTTTTGACTAAAGAGATTGTGTATTAGAGCTCGCTGTTCCTGTTTGGAGCAATGCTTTATCATAAAACTAACTAAATATCTCCCTGGCACTATCTTGACAATAGATAGTTAAACATAAGTACAGAGAAAGAAAAAAGTCCTGCATTCATGGTCGACTCTGTCAGAGCCGTTAGTCTTAGGAAGTACTCGTGCTATTTCATTCCAGAAGGGCATCTTAAGAGCACAAAGACTTTTTAGTGCTGCATAGATGATGATATGTAGTACTAATAAAAGTGTACTGTTACATTTGAAACTCGAACGTTTACGTCATTAACAAATCGCGAATGCAGAGAAAAAAAAAGAAAGCCTGTGACGACGTCTTTTTGAAAAATAAACTTTCAGGAAAAATCGATCGAGACCTTTAAATGCTAAAAAAAAAAAGACCTTTAAAACATTATTAAGGGAAGTGATGTCAAAATCTCATGCTAATTCCTTCCCAGTGAAAATCCCAAATGTAAGTGACTCCGATAGCCCGAGACGGATCTCTCATGGTCGATGGCCTTTGCCTCAATTTGCCAGAATCGAGAAGACAAATTAGCACGACGACCAGCCGAGAGAAAGGCTAGCGTTTGAGAAAGTGTTGAGCCTTGAGAGTGGATAAAAACAAAAGCTAACCAAACAGATATCCTCAGGCACAAAGAGGATTAGTTAATTAACCAGAATCTTCCTCCTGTTAACACCGTGTGTGCTCTGGCTGAACAGGAGCAGATGGCATTGTGGGTTTTTTATGTCAGTGTCTGTTACACAGGCAAGAATGCATTGGGTTTAGGATGAAATAAGCAGTTATTAATGAAACTAATCGACTTTTAAATGTGGTTTTATTCCAATGATATAATGATTCACCTTTTTTTTGGGTAAAGGCAGCATTTTATTCTGTCAAGGCAACGGTCCATAAAAAACATCTCATTCAAGAAACATCTCAACATCTTAAAAAAAACACCCACATGGATCTTAACACTTACAAAATCACAACCAACAGCGATTTTTGCTCTTTGCCCTCTGCTGTTGACATCTCCTTGACTTACTGACGTTTGATATATACATTTTTTTTAATGAATTATGTGCATGTGCATGTGAAGAATTTTATGAAGCATGTGAGACGGAGATGACATGAGTGCCAGATAACCTATGGGTGAATCTCTAACAAAAACTTCAGCAGGCTAAAAATGTATCGTGTCACGATGGCGATTTTACAATAAAATAAATAAATAAAAAGCCTTTGTTCTATATGCAATGCTTTGGGCCTGAGATATCATGGGAACAAGAATCTCAGACGGACTGACGGAAGGACAGACGAATTGGATTTGAATTGATGCCAATAACTGAACGCATGCAGAAGACGGGTCTTGAGTTCTTGGGGCATTGGGTGAAAACGTTACATCTCTTTAGATTAGATTAGATCAGATTAGATTAGATTCAACTTTATTGTCATTGTGCAAGGTACATGTTCAGAGCCAATGAAATGCAGTTAGCATCTAACCAGAAGTGCATAGATGGCTTATGTACAAGTGGCAATGTAATAAATAAGGGTATGAGGTTATACAGAAGGTGAGGTAATATTGTCAGGGATCAGCGCAGATCCGTCAGGGATCAGCACAGATTTATGGCCATGTGCGTTTGTGTTTGTTTGTGTCACGTGATTGCCCCGTCCATGTATGCTCCTCCCGGTCATCACATTGTGTGTGATTGTCCCTTTCCCTATATATGTGAGCCGCGTTGCCATAGGCAGAGCGGCTTCATTGTTTATAATATTGTTAGTTCCCTGTGTAGCGTGGTTTATGTTTGTCTTCCTCCTGTATTAAACCCCTTTCATTTGAAGCTATCCTGCGTATGGGTCTGTCTCCAAGCCACCTCCGCCCGGGACCGTGAAAAATATGTACATATAACTGAATAAGGGTAAATATAGTGTGGTTATTATATAAGTATGATACAGTATGAAGTGGTATGACAGATATAGCTGTACAAAAGGAATGTCATTATGAATATATACGTCTATATACTGTATATATATATATATATATATATATATATATATATATATATATATATATATATATATATATATATATATACACACACACACACAGACTAGACAGAATAAATATGGATGAAAATACAGAAGTGTAATGATAGTTTTTTGGGTACTGCAAAGATGCATGATTTTAAGTGGTGCAAAATAGTGCAAAACACAGAAGAAAAGTGACAGTACAGTGGTGATTGTTAACACCATGTCAGCTGTTCAGTGCAGAAACAGCCACGAAAGGGAAGAAGGAAAGGGAAAGGGAAGAAGGAAATATGACCCACATATTTAAATCATGGGTTCAACTGGACCAAAACTTTAACCTGGTGATGATAATTACGTATAAATCCTTGTTCTTGGGAGGATACGTATCTTACGTATCCCCAAAGCATGATGCCTCCAAAAAACACACACAACAATACAATTCAGGACACACCGAGTCTGATCTCGGATGCTGGTTAAGCAAACTGGGACGCTGACGAGGTGATTAGTAAACGAGGCACGGGTGAGTGTGGTTAGTTAGCTGAGAGGAAGGGTGTGGTAGCAGGGGATTGTGGGGGATGGAGTTTACGGAGAATGTGACAGCAACAATCTGTAACAAACATTAACTACGATCGAAGATGTCATTATGTACGGTGTAATGTGAAGGGTCAGTGAGATGATAAATCCTGAAGATAACAGGAAAAAATAGGAAGTCGATACTAAACAATGGTAACACTAATTAAGTTGGAGCAGGAGTATGAATGTCTGTACAACATCGATTCAGAGAGCAGCCTCAACTGTACAGACAAGGAACACACGGTGCATCCTGTCTCTCCACCGTCACCCCACCCATGCGCTCTTGTCTTTTTGTCTGTGTATCTGCATGCACGGTGCAGACGCGAGCAGCGTTAAAGCACGTCCTTTATTCCGCAATCTATAATTCAGTTCGGTTGCTTCGTAATATTCATAGTGTCTAAAGCAAAGCATATTAGGTTCATCCACAATTTATCTGTTCAGCATGAGCCTTTATTTTAAACATGGTGTATAACATTAAAAATGCTTCATCTCCTGCAGCAGCAGGATAAACAAGGAACATGACACATTGAGCTGAAAAAGTGTGTTTGTTTGTGTGGATAGCGGTAATTAGGGAGCTTTTAACAAGGTGTGTGTGTGTGTGTGTGTGTGTGTGTGTGTGTGTGTGTGTGTGTGTGTGTGTGTGTGTGTGCATGGTCAGTTGGAAAGAGATTCATTTGAAATATCTTGGAAAAATTTAACTTCCTCTGACATGCCCCTCTGTCCCCATGGCAACAGGGTCATTACAGGAGGGGACTGGACCATCTGCTGCTGTTAGCTGCAGGGGTGTGGTGTTCACCGTCATCGTGTGTGTGTGTGTGTGTGTGTGTCTGTGAGATGGTCATGATCTTCATCAGCAGATGTTCCACACACTGTTCGGTAACTTGCTGCTGCTTTTCAGAATGATATTAGCATTTGTTTTAGGGAACAATGGCTGGAAGTTAGTATCCCATAAGGAATAAAGCACTCCTGTCTGACACACCCTTTATGTAATGAACACACTCTTTTTATCTATTACTGTTCATCGGCAAGACAAATTAGTTCCCGGTATCACGTTATAGCAGCTGACACCAGAGACCCCTTCCCTCAGTGTCCATTACTGTTGTTCTTGTTATGTTTTTTAATCCATTTATTGTTACACTCAGTTTCTCACATTGGGTCTGGGCAGCTCCGGGTTTCTGTGATCAATCAGATTCAAGAACAGTGATCTAACAGTAATTACCTGACCAATTCACTAACAATGGTAAATCTGTGCAATAATGTAACCACCTTATCAGCTCCCTTGTGACATGATGACCAACATTAACCATCCACATGCCTGAGCTCTTCGTCTCCAGAGCCACCTTCGTCTCCAGAGCCACGTTCGTCTCCAGAGCCACGTTCTTCTCTGGAGCCACGTTCTTCTCTGGAGCCACGCTCATCTCCAGAGCCACCTTCGTCTTCGGAGACCACCTTCGTCTCCGGACTTACCGAACAATGCTCAGAAATGCTATAAAAAGGGCAATTCATACTCATGGCCTTGGTAGCTGATTTGAACAAAAGCCAAAATCCAGTTTATTTCAAGGGGGAAAAACCTCTGGGATTTATTCCTTTATTCAAGTCAAAGTAATATCAAATATAATAAGAAAAAAGAAACGCTTTCTAAAAGCGCTGCTGCTGAGAGCAGACAACGAGCGCAGAGCAGTGAGGAATAACACCAGCGCCGAGGTGCGCATTAAACACAACCACAGGGAGAAAATGACTAGAACCTGTGTATTAAAACACATGCACTTAATTGCTAAGTGGACTGCCGTGTGCACGCTGCTTCAATTAATGTGGCAGAAACTCCTCGTAGATCAATACACACACACACACACACACACACACACACACACAGAGCAAGAACAGTAATACGCTATCAAATCATTGGTAAACACATTAAGCCAAATCAAAAGCTGCACACATATAACAACACCCCTGCCCATCCCCCAAAGAGCACACGCACGCACGCACACACACACACACACGCACACACACACACACACACACACACACACAACACAATAAAAGCTGAATTGAGGGCCAAATAAAAATGCAAATTATAATGAAGTACGACTCAATAACATACGTGTATCTCACACTTAAGCATTTTTGCTAGAGAAATAAAAGGAAAGATACAGATGAGGACTGCAAGATAAAGAGATATTGTTCTGGGAGGATGTGGTCCCCTGGGCCATGCTTTTATTATTCCTCCCTACGCTATTTTAACTGGAGCCTTTAGTTCGGTAACATACCTATTTTATTGTTTCTATTACAATAACAACACCTGCAGGTTGTTTTATTAGAGCAGCGAAATAACTGAATATTAATCAGAATAAACAGATAATGTGTTGCAGATAAATACACAGCTACATATACAGGTTTAAAGTGCTGACGTTCATGTGGGTCTGAGTGAATTGGCAGATATGAAGCTTGTTCTTTCGTTCATCCTTAGTATCTGCCTCGTCAGGGTCATGCTGGTTTAAATAAGGCTACTAGTTGTTGTTTTTTATAGTTTGGGGAAACAGAACCTATTAAAATGAGCTGAAAATGACAAACAAAAATAATACGTTTAAAAAACTAGTAATAATAAAAAAACTGTAATAATAATAATAATAATAATAATAATAATAATAATAATAATAATAATAATAATAATAATAATAATGCATTTAGATGTAGGAGGTCAGTAGTGCATCATTTTACACCACTGTGTCAGTCCAAGCTATGAAGTGGGCAATAAACTAGCAGTCAGGAGCTGCTGGGGCAGATCTCCAGTTTCACTATAGCCTGCTTTTTGTTTGTTTATTTGTTCTATGCCCTTTATTCTGCCTTCCCACCGTATCACCGTTCCCCATTTACCCTGATGTTTTGTCCTATATATACCAGCCCTCTTGTATCTGTCTTTGTCAGTCATTGTTTTGTCTATATAAAGGGACTGACAATGTTTTCTTCACTTGTACTTAACAGCTTAATAGATGATGGAAAATACAATTTTATTCAGCGAATACAATTTTATTGTTGGGTTAAATGTGTGAATTCAGCTGTGTTGCTACTGACTAAAGAAAAATGGATGGAGTCTCTGGTGTGAGATGTAAAGCTGTAACTTTCTATTTTCCCACACAGGAAAGTCATTTAGTGATAAATCATAGGAGTGTGCTGTGAGGAAATTTAAACAGTGCTATCTGCGTTAATACCGGTGCTCAGTAAGGCTCGGATCAGTCTGCGATGCAGAGATTACTGTGGTGCTGTCTGAAAGCCTGTGAAATCCTCGCGCTCCTATTCACACCGCAGCCCATTTAAATAATGCCTCTCTCGCAGACGCCTGTTAGTCAGCACAATCTTTGCATCTCTAATAAGCCTGCAGACGGTGTGATGAGCGTTAATGTGCATTTTGTGCGCAGATTAACGGCTCATTACGGGTTCTTACTGTAGATCCATGAACAAACACGCGTCTTTTAAACAGAGTTCTTATTTGCAATGGCTTTTATCTTTATCTTTTGTATGCAGTCTGCCATTTATTTATTTTTTTAGTTTGTATTTCCTATATTTGTTTTATGATTGCTGTTCCAAGCTTTGTACTGTACCACAGCGCTGGCGAATTCTCACGCACGGGAATTCTTTATCATTTTGTTTTCCTAATGCATGACGTCTTAAATCACAATGTTCTTACCAGGAATAAATATTTCTGAAAGTTTTTCTCCCCACAGAGGTTTCCAGCCTGTTTGGAAAGACGCATGAACCGAGGTTTGCACTGCACCAATGTTTTATTCAAGGGCAAAGCTTTTTTTTTTGTTTTTCACCCCTCTGCGCTGGCGGCGTTCTTCCCGGTTTGACCTTAATTGTCAGGAATGACAGCTCTGAGCTGAAAGACTACATGTCAAAAGAACTGGGTGGGACAGGATTAAGAAGGCACTGGCTGAGTGACGTGACAATCACTCTCGTTAATTTCTCCATCTTGCATGTAATATAGATATTGGTGAAAAACTGAGTAGATGATGTATACAGTATTTCCTGGCAGAGGAGTCGATAAGATATTGTTCTAAGTGCAGGCTTGGAGAATGCCTGTGCCTGTCTCCAGCTGGGCCATAAACCCAGGCACTAAATCTCACACACACACACACACACACACACACACACACACACACACACACACACACACACACACACACACACACACACACACTTACTATTAGAAACACATATCACTGCATGTGCTCCGTACCTCCTGCAATATTTGTGTTGTTTGACGTTACATCTTGCGAAACCCTGCAGAAGGCAAAAGTGACCTGAATATATAAAACCTTGTTGTGTCTACAGAGAGTCCGAGGCTTTCTCTCGTTCTCTCTTTCGCTCTCTCTCTCTCACTGCTGCCCTTTAATATAATCGCAGAATAATGTAGGAATGACACAGGATATCATACAAACACCAGTCAGGTGCATCCCTTCAGTATAGCGGTGCATCCGCAAATGGATTAACGTCAACAGGGTGAAGAGCTACAGCATGTCTCCCTCAAACTGCACTAATAAACTGATAGAAAAACCTACCACAATCTTAATGGACAAGCGAGATATTTCAGCGGTTCACGTTCTGGCGACGAAGCCGTTGGTAACCGACAGCACTAATATACTGTATATATGTTGAAATGGAGCATTTGACCATATTTACTCCTGTGAATAACTCTAGTACGATCAGTGACAAGAAAAAAGAAGTGACAAGAAAGTGTTTTTACAATAATAGAAGTTTCTAAAGACTTTCTAAAGTCACATTATTCTAATTGATGTATGGAGCTCTGACAGGAGATAGCTTTCTAATACACTTATGATATAACTAACCCTTAATGTTCTTGCATCGTTGTCATGAACCAGGGAGATTACGGGCCATGGAAATTGTTTCTCTGTAACTGATTAGCTCATTGGCACCTGATGACTTTGCAGGATGACTTTCCAGGACAAGTGACCATATGGCAGCGTGTGAAACGGAGCTGCTGTAGGAGCTGAGAGACAGGAGTCCCATTAGAAATCTCATTAAACACGCTGTTAAGGTCTGTGATCCAAAACAATTAGATTAGTCCACTTTCTGGTCCAGTCAAAGCAAATCTGTTCCGTCTCATCACATGCGTACAACAGATGGATTCCTGGTCTGTTGTGCTGGGGCGGTGTGTGTCGGCCACCAGGCACGCTCCCAAATATAACGCTGTGTTGCGCTGACCCACTGGCTGTAGCAGCAACGAGTCAGTGGTGCTTTACTACCGCTTCACGTGAATCGTAATCCATATGTCGTAAGCCATAATGCTGTGATCTGTGCTATAAAAGGTCAATAATCACAACACTGTGTAATTTATTCTAACAGGAAACTGGACTGGACCTTTAATGTGTACTGCGTGTAATGAGAATGATTCTTTTTTCCCCTCTGTTAGGCCTTAGAAGCCATTCTGTTAGACAAAACAGTGACAGTTTAAAACACACCCTGGATTCACCTTGAGTATGGGTTATAAAGTCAAAATGACTTGTTTTCGCTAAAATATTACCAAATGTCAAGAGGCCAGTGTGAGCACAGGCCTGAGAAAACAAACTTCGCCTTGCTGGTCTTTCTTTTGTGGCAGTGAAACACGTGAGCTGCTCTGTTGCTCGCATTAAATCCACACACCCTGTGGGCAAACTCAATGGACTCTTTGTGCAGTGTGCGCAATGTTTGTGTGTGTGTGTGTGTGTGTGAGAAAGTGTGTACATCATCAAAGATGGGACACCGCAGAGATGTGAAACAAGCTTTAATAG
>NC_062537.1:4458828-4498828 GCF_022655615.1 Tachysurus fulvidraco
TGTGTGTGTGTGTGTGTGTGTGTGCGTGTAGAGGGAGAAAGAGAAAAAAAAATTTAAATAGAGGAAAAAGAGTTAAAGAGGAAAGGGTGCCAATATTTCTGCAGAGCCCGGAGAACATTGTAGTGTTAATAAGTGTTTATAAGTGTTAAATATCCCCAGTTATCAGTACATAGCCACAGGAGAGTGAATACAGTAACTCTATATAGTAATAACACTATAAAATACTTTACATAAATGTTCTTACCTTAATGCCCTGATGCTGGGTGGTTAAAATGAGCTTCGTCTCATCCAGAAGCAAAACCTCGCAGTAAAATTCCTCTTGAGTGGCGCAGAAACAGCTCATATTTGCATTTGAAAGTCTCAATTTTTGTTTTTTCTCAATAAGAATATTAATTTCTCTTCGAGCTTTTCCTCATTGTGCTCAGAGGAAATCGGTGTCTATAAAATAAACCGTCCTGAGTTTACTCTTTTGTTAGCTAGACAGAACAGAACAGAATAAAAATAATATATTTTTTTCAAATATGTTTTTGTTTACAGTTTATTAAAGCAAAAAGAAAGAAAGAGAAACTCTCAGTAGCCTTTAGCATCTCCTCAGCATCTTTCTCTCGAACCGCTCGCGCACACACTTGACGACCCTCACGAGAGCTCCGCGCGCGAGCTCAGGTGAATTGCTGCTCCTGAGTCCTAAAAGTCATTCTATTTTTTTTATTTTTCTAAGTCAGAAAGTAGTCGCGTGTTATTATTTTCATCCGAAGTCGTTAAAATATGTGTAAAAATATCCCCGCGATAAATGTTCCGCACCGACTTGAAACTGAAGGCGCTGTAAAATTCACTCCTTCAGCGCCCCGTTGCCAAGGAGCTCCACGGCCGCGGCTGTGTTCCAAACCGCTCACGTATCACTACACGCGCGCCCTCTTTAGTGGACAAATGTAACGGCTACTAAGCACTATGTAGTGCACTTGTATTAACGATGTTTGTTTATGAGACAAGCTTTTACCCTGTAATGCAATTGTTCTCGGACTCCTCCCTCGTGCGTTTCATTGACAGAACTGCAGTTAAAAAAAACAACACAACGTTTCTGCCATCTGTCGGCAAAAAGGGTTAATTGAAGAAAAATAAAAATAAAATGCTGATCAGAAGAGTCATGAGTTCGAATCCCAGGTCCACCAAGCTGCCACTGCTTGGGCCCCTGAACAAGGCCCTTAACCCTCAATTGCTCAGTTGTATAAAATGAAATAAATGTAAGCCACTCTGGATAAGAATGTCTGCTAAATGCCATAAAGGTATGAATATAGAAATGCATTAAAAAAAATGTCAAGCACATAACACACACATGTATTATACATACATTCATTTTTATAATTGTATTAATTAGAGAAATATTATTTGGACACTCACTAGTGACAAAACCTTTAGTTAATCCACACAAGAGCATAAACAAACTGCACATTTGCTCATCACTGCATCATGTAGGACAGAAACAGACTGCAACGCCCGGTTAAAACAGCAGAAAAAATAATTGGTGCCCCCCTGCCCAATCCCCAGGACTTACTTAAGGTATTACACAAGAACCAGAAACCGGGCAGGAAAAATCACCACAGACCCTTCGCACACTGGACACGACCTCTTTCAGCTCCTCCCTTCCGGCAGGTGCTACAGAACTTTGTTTACTAAAACTGCCAGGCACAGGAAGTTTCTTTCCCCAGGCAATCACCCTGATCAACAACTCGCTATAATTATATTCCCTGCTTCATATCTATACTGTAAGTACTGCATTATCAGAACTGTCAGTCATCAAATCATCTGTATATATTACACACACTACTGCTACTATATATTGTACAAAAAGCACAATATTACAAAATATTGTTATTTGCACTCCCACACTTTATGTACATAACTGATCAGTCATATATTCTGTATTCATATTTAATACTCATTCTGTCTATATTGTATGCATCTGTGGTTATTGTGATGTCATCAATAAACCCAAGCTCACTAATGTTTAGGCTACGTTTACACATACAGCAGTGACAAAGCGAAAAAAGATCATTCATTTTTAATAAGAGCTGCTGACTTCCAGTGACATGTGCAACAGCCACTGTTGGTGACTAGATGTGGGCTTGTCCAGAGATGTAACGAAGCTGAGAAAAGTTTTGACTTTATAGGAGTGACCTGGTGCACTGAAGACCGTATAGCGTCTGTATGATCCACTGCAAAGAACATTGCTTCTCCTTCATCTAGTATGACATGAAGCTATTGCACCACCTACTAATAATCATTATTACTATGGCAACCAGCAGAAACAGCAGAAACGCCTACTGGTGGCTTCATAGTACAGCAACTAGCAACCTCAGCAAAAAATTATGCATGTTTAACAGAAAGAAAGATGTCCCTGATATTTCCATATCTGTGCAGCTTGGTTGGAATTATTCTCCTGGCTTTCTCCATATAAACACTCTGCTATCAGATGCTCTATGAAGATTCTGAAGGCTCTCCAGAAGCTGCTTGCTTTTTATACATGTTCTTTTCCAAAAAAATGTTTATTTTTGAGACAGATAGATGGTTTCTGCTGCATTATTCTCTTTTTTTTACCCATGCTTGTTGATCCTGTTTTAAATTGTTTGTGCTCTAGCTGTATTCAATCATTCTGTCTGTCTGTCTGCTGTCTGTCTGATGTCTATGTGATGTCTTCTGTAATATATCCTATGCATTATAGCAGCTATAAATAATCATTCCCTCACTGACAATAATCAGTAACTTTATTAATCTGCAAAGTATCTGTCCTGAAGACTAAAAATAACTATCATTTATATTAATGGTTTTCTTTGTTAAATAGCAATATGTTTTTTAATGAAGGTATAATTAGGCTTAGCATCCGTCTATGTGTATGAGCTGCTATTATAGAGACTGGAATGCACACATTCATATAAACTACCATCAGCTGCTGTAACAGAAAATTAAGCAACACCTTTTACTACTATTTTCCCTATGGAATGAAATGGAATGTGGTGGGATTTAAATGGGATAAGAGGCATTAGGGATGAAATAAGATGAATAAGATGGAATGATACTTGGAGAGATGGCAATAAGGTAAAACAAGAGAGAATGAGAAAGAGAAAGGAATAAGATAAAATGATCAATTTAATAAGAGGGAAAGAGACTGAAGTGGAAGGGAATCCAGGTGGGATTGACAGGATTAACATGGAATAAACACTTGAATAAGATGGAATAAGATAGTTAAATGCGATGTGATTTAATAGACTGGAAGAAAATAAAAAAGTTGAATAAAAACGAATTACACCGACATGGGGCACCGCTAGATGGCAGTGTTGAGTTCAGCGCGGCATTGCAATACGCATGCGCACAAGTAGCCGCCTGCTTCACAATATGGCGTAAGAGTCGGACTAAACGTTGTTAAAGGAGGAGAATTCAGACACAAAAGAAAAAAAAAGTTTTGTCCGAAACACAAGAAGTGAGTTGATGACTCAAGTCCGCGGGCTGTGGGTTGTTTGTGAGCGGACACCATGTTTTTAAAGGATAATTTGTGTCCGAGGCGTTAAAGTCGCACAACTTGGTGAATGTTTGTGCAGGTAAGATTTAACGTTACCTTTAATAGCTGGGAAGCTAAGCTAACAAACAACAAAGTGATGATGCAGCTGAATGATGTCTTATTTTCACTGCGATTGTACATTTAGTTTCGTAAACCGTGTTGGACGATATGCTTTTTCACCTTTAGTCTTTTTAGTGAGGTGTAGACGGACCTCCTTCCCGAAAGTTGTTTGTTTAGGATGGGACGCGTTCCAAATCGGTCCTTGCTGCTTGTCCGAGTGCACTTAATTGTATAGGAGGAAATGGGTTGTACAGTGTGCTTAGTGCACTAGATCTGCGTCACGGATGGATTTGGGATACAGCTCAAGGCTGGCCCATGGTAAATGAACGAGGTCGTGGAACGTTAATCCATCCAAACACTATTAACTACATCCCAAAGAGGCAGACACACACACACACACACACACACACACACACACACACACACACACACACACAGTGCTTGGCAAAGTGTCTAGGGGGATTTTCTCACCAGCCCAAGTCTGTTAAAATACAAAAAAAAGTGCTGTTAAAGTGTTATTTTAGCTTTCAGTCTGCATGAACATCACCATTTTATTAATATATGATTCATTAAATAACAGAAAATACACAGATCATAAAGTTCATTGTCATTTACAGTCTTTTTTTTTTTTTAACCATCACTCTATTCTGTTCTATTCACTATGATGTGGTTTTATGTGAAGATGACATGTTTCCATCCATAACTGTCTCAGGAGACTGTCCGGGTCTCCATACACACACGTGAGCTGATCCATAACCGTCTCAGGAGACTGTCCGGGTCTCTGTACACACACGTGAGCTGATCCATAACCGTCTCACGAGACTGTCCGGGTCTCTGTACACACACGTGAGCTGATCCATAACCGTCTCACGAGACTGTCCGGGTCTCTGTACACACACGTGAGCTGATCCATAACCGTCTCAGGAGACTGTCCGGGTCTCTGTACACACACGTGAGCTGATCCATAACCGTCTCACGAGACTGTCCGGGTCTCTGTACACACACGTGAGCTGATCCATAACCGTCTCACGAGACTGTCCGGGTCTCTGTACAAACACGTGAGCTGATCCATAACCGTCTCAGGAAACTGTCCGGGTCTCTGTACACACACGTGAGCTGATCCATAACCGTCTCACGAGACTGTCCGGGTCTCTGTACACACACGTGAGCTGATCCATAACCGTCTCACGAGATATCAGCTTTCTGTCTGCAACAGCCAAGTTTTGAAAGCTCTTAATGGACTGACACCAGAGGAAATTTCAGATCGTCTTTCACAGGCTATTCTAAGCTGCACTTTTAAATTTACACGTGCCAACCTATTGTGCATTCAAAAAGTTTTGGGTTTTCTAGGAAAAAGAAAACCCTTCTGAAAAAAACACGCAAAATAAATAAATCAAAAGAAAAAAGATATCATTGGAACTTGATAGGTGAATATTTAGATGTCTATCTATCTATCTATCTATCTATCTATCTATCTATCTATCTATCTATCTATCTATCTATCTATTCATCTACCTATATGTGTGTGTGTGTGTGTGTGTTTATACTGAGTATACTGAGTTTCATAAAGTTGGGACATGCAAGGAACACTAGGAATAAAAAAACCACAGTTGGTTATATCACATCACAGTGAATATATGGTAAAAAAAATGTTCAGGATTGTGGCTTTTGTGTGTGTGTGTGTGTGTGCGCGCGTGTGTCTAAAATAGTTTTTTATTTCTTTTACATCTGTCTTGCTATGTTGAGTTTGTCTGCACGCTTTCTTGCCCAAGCACACACTCATTCACCTATTCCTCTGATAGTTTCATCTTTCAAAACAACGCTGATTTGTTGAATTGTTGATTTCCTGCCATTTGTCCTCTGCATGACCGTGTGAAAAACGGATCGGTGTTGTAACAGGTCTGATTTGTGTTTGATGCGTGACCATGCCGGTGAAAACGCACACCAGCTATGCATCGTTCACATGTTAGCCCATGTCTTTTTCGCAAGTGTGAAATCTATGCACCGAATAGGCGTCCGAGACGATGGGTGTCTATGGCGGGATCTATTTCTAGCGACTGTGATCTGAGACACTGCTTTTAGTGTTTTCTGTGTCCACATCACATGACACGTAGCTGCTGCATCACGTACGTGCAGTAAACGTGTGTAGAGGTATCTCGGCGACTTTGACACGTGCTCTGTTGGGTTATTTTAAGAAGTTTCTCTAATAACCATTAAAGTGAGAGATTTCTGTGGGTTGAAATGTCCATCTTAACAGAATTTTTCCACAGTTGTAAAGTCTGGTTCTTTCAATTACTGTAGACTTTCTGTTAAACATTCAAACATGGGATTCAGGTTCTGTCTTGAAGATATGCAAAGTTTATTCCTTCCATCCATCCATTTTTCTTTTTTTCTTTTTTTTCGGGGAAAGGGAAGCCCGGAGCTTATACCCCGGGGAACCCTTACATCATAGATAATTCAGAGATCCAGCCAGTCAGCCTTCAACACATGTCTTTGGACTGGGGGAGGAAGCTGGAGTACCTGGAGGAAACTCCTAAAGCAGATGGAGAACATACAAACTCGCGCCATATTTTCCCAGAAATAATATTGTGGGCTAAATACAAACCGCAAACAATCCGTTTCTTATTCAGCCGTCTCTCTCTTCCTAATGACTGTGATGGAAACTTCACAAAAGACACCTTTCTTCTTTGTTTCTACAACAATAAGCAATTAAAATTTTTCTCTTTTTTTTTATTTTTTTTTACCCATTTAGGTTTTAACGTCGAGCATAAATGCACTATTTCTTTGCAAATCACTCATTTTCCCACACTTCAGCTCTTTGGTAAGCATCTCCTGAGAGGGAAGACTGTCGAACAAGAGTCTCTGCCAGTGTTCATTTGAAGCTTTTCAGACCTTCGGACCTAATTTACATGAAAAGAAGGGGGGGAAAAAAACCCCACCGGAGTACATCCTCCTCCTACCAGTCTTTCCATTCATTTACACAGCTAAGAGAAAACGAAGGCCGTTGAATGTGCTTTAGCCCAGTGTTGACAAGGGCTTATTCAGAGGCCGCCATTCTTACAGCTTTAGTTCTGCTACAGTAACACAAGCACTGCACCATACTAATAGCGCCATCGCCGAGTTGCACTATACAGGCGATCGCTGGATTTAAGACCAACAAACTGGTACACCGACACGGTGAGGATAAAATGCTAACACTTGTGTTGTCACTGTTAGGTTCTGAAATCTTAAGCGATGCCTTTAAACTGAGAATTTGGTTAGGGAGTGATCGAGTTACTAAAGTTGGCTTTGTTTGGGATACTCTAACCTTCCCAGTGCTTTACTCTAGCTGAACTGGGGCTGTTCCAGTCTGTGTTTACTCGTCTTGAGATCCCACGTTCGTGAGGATGTGTGCTGTCTATATCCGCTTTGCTTTTCTTTGCTTTTGTCCATCATTCGTTACATATATATGGGCGGGACAAGTGAATCCAGCCTTACGATTGGTGAAAGACCAGTTTAAAAATAAAGAGCCGGATGGTCGGCGTTTAGACGTGTTTTTTTTTTTTTTTTTCCGGATTCCTTAGAACCCTCTAAGAAGTTGGTCCTCTAATGTCCACTTGGCAAAAGATTTGTACTGAAGTCTGTTTTTTTTTAATCTGGACTTTTCAGTTTCTAATAAATTTCATTTGTTTATTAATTCACTATTATATATATCTTCAGTGTAGGTTAAAGTGAACATGCACTGATTTTGTTTCATATGAAGGACCCTTTTTTGCTTGAGGGAAGAAATCTAACCAAGCTTTTAAAAGAGGGTGGGGCTTCTTTATATTATTAGTGAGTGGGTGGGACTTCCAAGTGGCGTCAGTTCGTATCGGTGAGGAAACATTGCAGGTTAATATGCTATTGTTTCTTATTTCTAATGAGCCCAGGTTCTCTGACACATTACACTGACTACTTTTGTCAGTGGTGTTCACCGAAGTCGTAATACGTACACGATTAGGCTTCGCTTTATTGATCCGTTAGCTCCAAGCCATGACCTTTAGGCACCGTGACCTCTCACACCACCCCATCCATCCCAATTACAACCTTCCTCCCTTCACTACACCACTCCCCTTGCTACAAGAGCTCTAATTGAGGCGACGCAGCTGCAATTGGGAAGCAAGCCAGCCACCGAGCGTCCACTGCATTGCCGGCTTTCAGCACGTGAGCCTTCCGATTGGCTCCCTCAGTGGCCCATGTGACCGTGCTGGCTGGATGCTGTCGTGCGAAAGAAAAAAAAAAAAAACGAGGCAGCTCGAAGAGAGGGAGATGGGATGGAGGCTGTCACTGGTATCGCAATGGGGTAGGTTTTTGCTTTTCCATCTTTTACAGGATGTTCAGCTGATTTTTTTTTCCACGATCTTAAGGATTCAAAAGCTGCTGTCGTGAATGAGCAGTGTCTCGTGTGTGTGTGTGTGTGTGTGTGTGTGTGTGGGGTTGAATAGTGAGGCGGTTCCTCTAAGCCTTTTGTTTTGATGCTTGTTGAGAGGCAGTCTGGGTGGGTGTTGGGGGATGTGCACCGATTCTCCGGTCCTTGCTTTATCAAGGCAAAAACGAAACTGTTTTGTAGATGAGAAAAATCGGAAAGACGCAAACGTCCAAGTGAATTATGAGGCAATATGGTGGCAGAAGGAGGGGCTGCTGGTTTTACCGGCGATGCTCAAACAAAGCAGACGTGTTTTCTCGGTGCTGCTTTTTGCAGCACATCTTGGTCTTTTGATAACCACTCTGTCTGTGTGTGTGTGTGTGTGTGAGTGAGAGAGAGAGAGAGAGAGTGTGTGTGTGTGTGTGTGTGTGTGTGTGTGTGTGTGTTTTTTCTTTTTTTCTTTTTTTTTCTTTTCCTCCTTTTCTTTTCAGGGAAGTTTGTAGAAATCAGCACTCAAGGTGTGCACTAATGGCTGAACGGCAGCTGCCCCACTGTGTCTTTGTGGAGGGAAGGGAAGGGAAGGGCATCTGCTTAATCTCGTGCAGCTTTACTGCAGGGTTTTTTTTTTTTTCTTTTTTCTTTTTCAAAAACTGCATGCTGTCAGGCAGGGAAGCATATCCCATCCAAAAGGATGCACCTGAGCAGTCGAACAAAATGGATCCCATTCGATTTGTACCCCCTGACGGCTCTGACAGCACGTGCACAAGTAAAACCGCATCGCTTTTCAGAAATATAACGTACAGTAGTCACTGTTACTCCGCAGCCCCGTTGTAGATTCGACCTCGTCGAACGTCTTCTGCCTCGTCCAAAGCTTTCGTCGCATTGTCGACCATTTTATTTTCCTCGCTCCTTAAACAGGATTTCCACCAGTACCCTAAGGATTTTGCTCAGGATTTTCGCTACCTATACAAGGCTATAGTATGCAGCCACATGACTCCATGGAGAAAGAAAAAAGATTGTGCCACAAATGAGGTGATGTGTTTGCATTCAACTCAATTTTTGTCGATGTGTTTTGTTTGTACACCGATGCAACACGATGAGGATCATGATTTTTCTTCCCCCGAATGTGTGTCAGGAAATGTGTGTCAGCAGAATATCCGTGGCACTCGGCCGCCTCTCCCAGTCCCACGCCGTTCCATCGATGGCCAGGCGGCACAAAAATCACTGATTAGGTTTCATTTATAGACACAAAATTGTCTCTTGCCTGCAGTTAGGTTTCAGGGAAGCCATTTTAGTTTGGCAACCATCAGCCTAAAGGCTTCTCTTCTCTTCTCTTCTTTTCTCTTCTCTTCACCTTTCCATCTCAATCTCATCTCATTCTCTTCTTTTCTCCTCTCCTCTCCACATGGACATATGAGAAACAAGCCAATTTCAGACAAATATAACTCGGAATATATTCATCTTCTACCACCTCAGGTCTGACAGCAGCGTTGGCTCCATTTCAAATCGCAGATTTATACTAAAACCCAAAAGCTTTCATACCGAAAATGGTTTCTATAGTAACAGCGCACATGGTGCATGCACCACCTAAGCCAAGACCGCCGATGTAAAAATGTTATTTGCCAAAGGAAAAAAAACCCGTTCTAGTGCAACACCACGTTGTCATGTATCACTTCACTATAATCGCAGACCCGCTTGTGTTTCAGTCCTTAACGAGGTTCAACTCAATGTAGCAGTAAAGCTACTGTTAAGGCCACCAATCCCGCCCAATCATAGCACCCAGCTTGACCAAGGTCAGACTTCTAAACTCTGCCGTGTTTGGTACCCAAACGTGGTTAAAGACAATGAAGCCAAAGATACTTGTATACTGGGTTTCATATTTAAGAACCTTTTTTTAAAAATTTGTTCTGCCTGTGCGGTGGTGGACAAACGTATGAAACCAGCACGATCGATAAGAGACTGGTTACCATGGCAACCCTGCTGTAACCCCTATTGTCTTAGGCATATGGCGATTGTACCCGATTTGATATGGAAAGCAAAATGAATTAAGCATAGACCACGCTAAAGGATAATCTGTCTGATTTTGAGTCCAGCTCTCTACCGGTTGTTAAAGACATCCTGAAATTACGTTCAGCAGTCGCTTCCTGTTATTATGGGCTGATATAACATCCAATCTTCACCTTGTCTAATCATTTCCCAGTCCATTTGAAACTCCTCCAGTTTAATATCTTACAACTACGAGGCCAGATGTCGGTTTCATCCTGGTCCCCTAAAAATAAAGCATGGTTTGCGTACAAAAAAAAATGTCCCCAGGATGTAAACGAGTGTGATCACAACCCTGACCAGGATTAAGTTCTTACTCAAACCATGTTTACACACAACATGCATCTAGGTGTCAGCAGGGACCAGTCGGTCGTCTCCTGGCAATGTGAAGACCACCGCGTATAAGCTGCGTTATGTCATTTTAATGCTGCATCTCTACACATCTTATTAGTTTTTACTAATGCACTTAACTAGCTTTCTGTAATCATTTTAGCTAACTCGTTTATACTCGCTAATTGGGTTCATGGGAAACCAGAACACCGAATTAGGCAACATATCAGAATGAATGTAGGATTTGTCTGAACGTCGTGATCAGCGAGATCAGTTCATCTTGGTCCAGTCTTCATCGGAGGATTTCATTTTTATTTCTAGTTTTGTCTTGATAAATAGATTTCTGCTTATCGTGCGTCGTAGATAACGTGGATATTATTTTTACGCCTTAAACCATCTGGTGTTTTATTACAGATTATTACGAAACAAAAAAAAGCCAGGAGGATTCCTCCGAATGTCTGTATTCAGTCGTATAATTTGTTACTTGTGGGGAAATCCTTATCTTCTTATCTAGCCGGTGAAATGGAGGAATACGTTCACATATCAAATGTCACGGACTAACGGTTCAGTCGTCTTGCGTATGATGAGAAATACGAGACCTCGATCTCTGAAAACGAGTTATCGATTTAACAACGCCTGCTTCCTTCCTTCCCTTTTACAGTCTGTTATTTATTTATTTTTTTGCTTCCTAGGTCAAAAGGTAGTCCAAGATGGCTGCAGCATCATATGATCAGCTGCTGAAGCAAGTGGAGGCCCTGAAGATGGAGAACTCCAACCTGAGACAAGAGCTCGAGGATAACTCGAACCACCTCACCAAGCTGGAAACCGAGGCCTCTAACATGAAGGTACGTGCGAAGCGCGAGCCTCCGTTTACTTCACCGGCTGCTTAGAAAGCGAAACCTTGAAAGAGCAGATCGCAGCAATTATCGCCGTGATTAAAACGTCGTCCAGCGGGCTTTATTTAAATCCTCGGGTCAAGGATGTTGCTCCTTTAGTCATGGTTATTGTAATCTGCAGCCTTTGAACTGGACTATGATGCACTCACACGAACTACCCACCTGTTTCTGTGAGCGTTCAATTTGCACATAAGAAAACATGAACGAAACCTGGCGAGGGGGATTTACAGTGGGGTGATGGTTTAAAAGACTAATGTCAAGAGAACATCGATATCTTTGTATGTGTATCCCGAGTGTGTGTGTGTGTGTGTGTGTGTGTGGGGGGGGGTTTGGTGTGGTTTGGTGCCTTGCTCAAGATCACCTCAATAGTGGTATTGCCGGCCCAAGACTCGAACCCACAACCTTAGGGTTAGGAGGCAAACTCTCTAACCATCAGGCCACAACTTCACTCGTCACTGGTACAACGCCATGAACTTGAAGGCACTAGAAGGATATAGTCTTAACTTGTTTATTATTAACTTTGTTATATAACACCTGCGATTAGAGCGAAGGGATTATTTTCTCAGTGTAAAGGATCTTTCCTTATATAAAAACAGCAAAATTCCTTTTTTTAACATGAAGCCGTTCACGTCAAGCCGTTAATATAAAGCCGTTATTCCAGACGAATAAATGTGTCTGTAGTCGCATTACAAGACACGTGTGTACAGTGCTAGATATTTACAGCCCCATTGAATTATCACCCTTTTCTGGATGCTTTCATTGACCTTTTTTTAAAATTGTAGACAAAACGAAGGAGAGAAAGTCTTGCGTGTCATAACCTGGAGGAATATATCGAAATTTTTCTCGAAAACGTTTTCTCTAAAGCACAATTATTGTTTTTTCCAAACCTGGAATTTTTGTTGTGTATTCGTATGAATTCGGTCGCCTGTGTTTCCCCGTCAGCTTTATCACACCGTGACTTTAGCTCATGATCTCCTTCTGTATAGTCTGGAAATATTTGCATTTTCTGTTAACAGTTAATCTGACTTTTTGGATATTTGATTACAATTTGCAAAGCATTTGAATAGAAATGTACCATGTGGCTTTAAAGGGCCAGTCAGCATTCATACTGCATTTTCTTGTGCCTTCATTTCGTACGAATGACCTATTTGAAAGCACCTCGTCACTCACACTTGGCATCCTCACCAAGAAGTTTCCTACTATAATGCCTGATTTCTTCACACACACACACACACACACACACACACACACACACACACCCTCAGCCCCAAACCATCAGGGCAGAAACATCACCTACGATCTATCATTTCCACCCGAATGCCTTCATTTCTTTTCCAAACTCACGGCCAAGCTTCAGCTCTTGGCTGTTTTTCTGCATCAGAAGCTCGCCTGCTCGGGGGCAGCGAGTCGTTCGGATGTGACCTGGCAGCTTTCGGCCGAGGGGAGATGGTGGTATAAGAGGAAGCATGAGAGAGGGGAGATGGTGGTATAAGAGGAAGCATGAGAGAGGGGAGATGGTGGTATAAGAGGAAGCATGAGAGAGGGGAGATGGTGGTATAAGAGGAAGCATGAGAGAGGGGAGATGGTGGTATAAGAGGAAGCATGAGAGAGGGGAGATGGTGGTATAAGAGGAAGCATGAGAGAGGGGAGATGGTGGTATAAGAGGAAGCATGAGAGAGGGGAGATGGTGGTATAAGAGGAAGCATGAGAGAGGGGAGATGGTGGTATAAGAGGAAGCATGAGAGAGGGGAGATGGTGGTATAAGAGGAAGCATGAGAGAGGGGAGATGGTGGTATAAGAGGAAGCACTCCTTTCTAAATGCATGTTAGGTTTCTATTTGCTGTATATTTGTCTTGGATAAACCAGATTTTTCTATATGCTTAATACGGTGCCACGTTCGAACGGCTCGTTCGAATAACGAACGAGGTCTGAGCGTTTGGGCCATTTTCTGGAAGCGCTTTCTGTGTTGCCGGGGGAAACGGAAGCAGATTAGTGTGCCCGCTCCTATTCATTCGTCGTCGGATCCTTAAAGGGACACGAACCCTTTTTTGGTTGGTTAAATGAGAACTATGGACATGCTAGAGATGATATTCATTTAGATCTGAACGATCAGACTAGAAAATAGAAATAAATAGCCAGAAGATAATCGGAATAATAATAATCTCGTTTGCTGTATTATACGTTTACATACCTTTCATCTAATGCAGATCATATAGCTACGTTCCCTTCATGCAAGAGAGACAGGCTTTTTAAACAGAGATGTTCAAATTCAGTCCCGTTGCGCTTCTTCCCGTCATCCCTTGCTTGCTAAAGTACATGGAGGAAGGAGAATTTGAAAACTGTGAGGCCTCTTAAAGCGTGACATTTCCTGTGTATAAGTTTGGGTTCTGCAGAGGTCTCGGACAGAGGTCCTCCTACGTTTTTTGGGGAAAAAAAAAAAGAGTGGAGATCCCAGTATGGTAACATTTCACTGTCCCACATGCCAGTACGTTTGCCAGTTCTAGAAGTAATCACAGCCTTTTGGACACTAATGAGACATTGCTTTATCCCCATGCCGTTTGGCTGACATGATGAATGTGGGCAGTATATGTCTTCCTTACAATCTTTAGCTTGGACAAGTGAAGTGCACTCTTTTTTTTTTTTTTTTTTTTTTTAGGTTTGGGTTTCTCGTTTTAAAATTATTTCTTTTTTTACAGCCTCACTTGGATTACATTACAATGTAATGCAATGAATAAGAAATAAGCCGTTTACTTCCCCGTTAGTGTGTGTGTGTGTATACTGTATATATAATAACTGTGTGTCTCTGCAGAATCTAATTGACTTTCTGGCTTTATATAATTTTGTTTCAAAGCACAGAAAAGCACTGTTTTGAGTCAGAGCAATATATATCTATTCATAGAGATTCTTTTCGTACCTGTTTTGATCGATTGCTCTCTCAAAAATGTGACCCGGGCTTAAATCAGCCATCTTCCTCAGTCACCTCTCTACTCCTTTTTTTGTGACGCTCCCTTCCTGGCTTTGTCTCGCTGATGAATGTGGCCCATTTCTGTCCCGTGGCCATTTCCTTTTTTCCCAGGCTTCCGGAGGCAAACATCTGCAGGCAGACAGTAAACACCTCACATTCATTAACGACTCCACTTCCTCCCGTAGTCCTGGTATACCGCATACGCAGAACAGTCCATTGTTCCAAAATGGACACATGCCCATCTATAAGGCATTGGTTTTTTTGCCTGCTGGTAACTCGGAGCACTTTATCTGCAAGATAAGTCAAGTGTCAGTTGTGTGCATGTGAACAAATTAGCTTTGGGATATGAGCACAGAACTAGAAGAAACTAGAACTGTATCTCAAATCATGTAGTTGTGTACATAGTAGTGTAAAATAATCTAGATACCGGAGACTCTTACTAATGCAGCTCGAATAGCTGCTGCTTTCAGACACGTGACAGTCAGACCTGCGGATCAGACCCTGAGGAATCCCGTTCAGTCTCTTACTTAACAGTCTTTCTTTCTTTCTGCCTGCACTCGTGACTCATTGTGTCATAAACATCTGAGCTCCGTTCCTAAAACAGAAAGTTCACTTAGTGAGGAATGAATTTGAAGCCCGTTTAGTCATCAAATTAGAGCAGACAAAAAGGTCTGTACTATACAAATCTATAGTGTGTGATGACATAATGGATGCTTAAGTGGGAAATTATTGATTGCCCCCTAATGCCTGCTAATGCTCTGTTGCATAATTGTGGTAATGACAAAGAAACCAGTAGTGTAGATTAGCCTGACCATCACGGTCCTTATGTAGCAGTGAACTGCACCTGATACCGTTAGACTGCTACTCCTCAAGAATAACTGTGTCCAACGAACCACCTTCTTTCACAGGAAGAGGTCAGCAGCACTGCAAACAAACAACCATGATTATATAACGCTAACCATGAGCCTTGTGGCCAGAGAAGTGTACTGAAAGAGATCGGATACCTCAGAGCATCGAAAGGGAGCGTCTGCGGCTTTGACGGTTATCGAACGTCATCAGAATCGATTGTTGTTTTTTTGGCTAATGCTTTTTTACAAATGTTCTAAACATTGCAGAAGTATATTACGCCTAGTGATTGCAGTCGCACAATTCTACCCTGTGGTGGAAGCGTAGACCGTCCGGCAACTCGGAAGGTAGCTCCTGAATACTTTTTAGTTCCTTAACAAATAGTTCCTGAACCCTGTGTGACTGCTAGCTCCTGTAGCGGTTTTTAAGCTGGTCCACAAGTCTGCATGCCACTAGATGTGCATGTACCACACGCCTTTCAGCTACATTTTAACTCACATCCTGGATCGATGGCATACAGCCATGACAGTTGTATTTATATGGAGCCTTATACTTTCAACCCCTTATTTCCTTTTGCTTCCTATTTGGTTGCATCCTATCTGCCTTGTTTTTCTCAAGGATGTTTACCACCAGGAAAGAACAGAAGGTGGGTCTTCCCCACAGCCCCAGGCTGACTTGTGTATCCCTATAGAATACTCAAGTGCCCCTGGTATTCTTGGCTCCATCCCTATAGATGAGTACCACATCGATTTCCATTACCAGGAGGATAGAATGACATTTTTAAAAGTGTGTGTGTGTGTGTGTGGTTGGTCTCTATGCATCACTGCTTCCATGTGACAGAATTTCAAGGGCATCTGCTGTCCCTTCTGGATCCATGCAAGCTGACACCGTTCCTGACGTTGAACAGCACAAGCGAAAGCTAAATTACACTCATGAGCCACCACTTGTCAGGCTGAATATTGCCTGCTGTGGCTTCGGCTGCTCGAACACTGTAATTAACTGTTCTCCGGGTTACTCCGCATTTTTAAAGTCGTAACACTGAGCCGAAACAAACCGAAACCAAGAGAAGAGTTGTTCTAATCCGCGTTATATATTATTCTGACTAAGAGTGCAGTAAGAGGTCCTCAATCGTATGACTCAGTCCTCTCCAATAATGAAGCCGTTGTTTCCCCAGGTCTACTCAGCGATGTCTCATTTTGTTTGGTGGAGAGATATTAGTGTCACAGACAAGCAGTCGTTTTTGTTTGCGTCCTTTTTGCCCGGTGATGGGTGTCAGCTAGGAGGTTAGGGGCCTAAGGCCATGCATCTGAATGGGAAGTGGCTGTTTTCCACAAGCCTGCATAGGATGGGAGGAAAGAGCTGCTTCCTGCGAGGCAGTCACAATGCCTGCTCCATGGATTAGCTGAACGATAAACTGGATGCAGGAACAATGTTGTTTCAGCTCTGGGGTTTAAAGAACATATCTTGGAGTAGATATTTTAATGTGAAAATGGAATAATAACTATATTGTGGTAAGTAGGCAGCCATTTTTTCTTTTTTTAAAGGTTAAAATTGGTGTTTAAGTGACGGATATATCGTATCATTATCTACATTGTCATTGTTATCTACATTGTGTCATAGTCTCCAGCTGTTTGATGGTGGCTTGACACTTGATGTGAACAGAAACAAATAAAAACAATTACATTATAGCAAATATAAATGATTGGATGTATCGGAGACACTTGAGAGAGAAAGTTCGCACGGTAAATTCCTATGCCACACACACACACACACACACACACACACACACACACACATGTTCTGTTTAAAGGCACGCCAAAGAACAGGGCTTTTAAAAGAGCGCCCACTTCCTCTCCGTTCGCATCTAGAGATGCATCGAACACAGACAGGATCGCAAAGAATCAGCAAGATCACATCTGTGAGACTTCAAAGCAGTTCTGAGCTTCTGACAACGAGAACCTGTTTGATGAGACTTCAAAGCTCTTTGATGTTTACCGCTCTCTTCGCTTTATCATAACCACTTTAACCTACAGGCGAAAAAAGAGCTGAAAACGTTTCCCTCCTTTTAGTCCGGTTCTTTCGTCCGTCCGTTCGTTCGTCCGTTCGTTCGTCCGTTCGTTCGTCCGTTCGTTCGTCCGTTCTTTCTTTCTTTCTTTCTTTCTTTCTTTCTTTCTTTCTTTCTTTCTTTCTTTCTTTCTTTCTTTCTTTCTTTCTTTCTTTCTTTCTTTCTTTCTTTCTTTCTTCTTTCTTTCTTTCTTTCTTTCTTTCTTTCTTTCTTTCTTTCTTTCTTTCTTTCTTTCTTTCTTTCTTTCTTTCTTTCTTTCTTTCTTTCTTTCTTTCTTTCTTTCTTTCTTTCTTTCTTTCTTTCTTTCTTTAAGATCTCCAGGATCTAAAGATTACATGGCCCTTCTTTGTTTGTCTGATACAGGAGGTGCTGAAGCAGCTCCAAGGAAATATTGAAGACGACTCAAATGATTCCCAGGGCCAGATTGACTTTTTGGAGAGGCTTAAAGGTATGAGTGTTCATTTGCAGTGACCCAAACTGTGTGGACACCTGACCATCACACCCATATGTGGGGCCTTCAGCAAACTGCTGTCACAAAGATTGAAGCACACAGTGGTATAGAATGACTTCTGTTCCTGCACGAACGTGTATCTGTGAACAAAGCCAAGGTGGGAAGCCAAGGTGGGAGGAGATGAACACAGATGTCCTGCACAGATCCTTGACCTTAAGCCCATCGAACACCTTTCGGAGGAAATAAAACACCAAAATAATCACTTGTCCTCACTAATTCTCTTGTGGCAGAATGGCTAATTCCCAACAGCCACACTCCACAATCTAGATGAGTAAATATAAATAAATATATCCCTAATATACATAATGAAATATTAAGAATGCACATGTGGCCGTGATGGTAAGGTATCCACATTATCACAATCAACATCATTTTGTCTAGCTATAGTTATTTTTTTAAATATATATTTAACTATCCAAAGTGTCCCAGTGCTATATTTGTTCCTATTCAAAAATCCCTTCCATTAGCAAGAATCTTCATCAAGATTTATGTATTTATTTTTTTTTAACTTTTGCTTCCTCAGAGATAAATCTGGAGCCTAGCAGTTTCTCGGGGGTTAAACTGAGATCTAAAGCGTCCATGCCAGGCTCAAGTTCAGGCCGCTCTGCCGACAGCAGCCCCATGGGTTCCTTTCCAAGGAGAGGAGTCACAAACGAGGGCAGAGACAGCGCCGGATACCTGGAAGAGCTTGAAAAGGAGAGGTGAGCTTCCTTCACCTTATACACATTCAATTCCCTCGAGCTTGTTTAGATTTCCCAGGCTCTAAAGTCAGAGGTTTCGCTAGATCTAAAATAGTTTGTGCTAATTTTATACCGAACCCTGGTGCTGTGTTGCTTTGTTGCTTCCCGGCTGTCAGTGTAATAATGTGCTTATTAATTTGTAATATTTAACAGTTGTTTGTGTGGTGGTGTTTTTTTTTTAATCTGTTTAGGTCCTTGTTAATGGCTGAGCTTCAGAAAGAGGAAAAAGAGAAGGATTGGTACTACGCCCAGTTGCAAAACCTCACCAAAAGGATCGACAGCCTGCCACTGACTGAGAATGTACATGCTTAAATTATGTTTATCACACATGGTATTGTTATTTTACCACTGGCAAAGTGTATCAGAAATTTGAATACTTTGATGGCTGGCATGTTGTGCTAGCCTTTTTTTTAATTACTCTTAATTAATGTAATTACATTGAATTAATCCTATTGTTTTGCTGTGTAGTTTTCATTACAGACTGACATGACGCGCAGGCAGCTGGAATACGAGGCTCGGCAGATTCGGGCAGCGATGGAGGAGCAACTGGGCACCTGCCAGGACATGGAGAAGAGAGCACAGGTGAGGTGTCGGTTAATAAACACCTCACGAAGCTTTTAACAGAAAAATATATTCCAGGAATCCAATTTATATGGTTTGTCATTTTAGCTTTTGACCTTTCAGCAGTATACGTGGATTTTTTTTTCTGCCAGTTCACTGAAAGTGATGTGAAGGACACAAACTTTTTTTTTATCTAGTGTTGGTCTCAGAAAACATCATATCTGGACTAGGGTCTCATTGCTCAGTACAAAAAAAGAAAATAAAGTGGCTCCTTGTTATCGATCCTTTGCCTTACTATTTCCTACTGTTGCTGGTCAGATGCTTATAGAGATGTGCACCTCTGCTATTCCTTTGACCCCAGTTTTTATTCAAAGTGAACTACAAGTGAGGCCTAAAGCCTAATTTAAGCACAAGGATTTATAACAGTTAACAGCTGATCTACCGCTGTCTCTAAATTCAATACAACCTATAACGTGTTTGTTCTCAGGTGCGATTGGTGCGAATCCAGCAGATCGAGAAGGACATGCTGAAGCTGCGCCAGCACTTACAATCCCAGCCTTCAGAAACCGAGGTCAGTCTACCAAACTCACAACACCCTCAAATCCACTCTCAAGCAAATAAACAATGGGATGTACACAGTCGCAGCATCCACATATTGATCTTGTACTGTAATAAGATGGTTTGATCGTGATGAATCTTTACATTGCATCAAAGGTTTTCTAATGTCAGGATTTGATGATTCAAGTCACATGATAAAAGTATTTCACCCTCTCAGAGATCTCTTTTTCTAGTGCGTCATATACACCACACACACACACACACCCATGACCAGTTAGACCAGTAACTGTAAGACCAGTTACTTTTAACCTAATTCTAAGCGTTCAAGATTTCCGTTATCACATTTTAATGGAGCAATGAACATATGTGAGCTTGACCTGGCTTTGAGATGTACAGATCAGGGGCCACATGGCTTGCTGTGCGAGTGGAAGGTTTCATCCCATGTGTGTGTATTTAGGATGATTAGGCTTTTATGATAAGGATGAATAAATCAACTTCATATGTAAGTGCAGAAATCTGCTTGTAGGTTTCACATGCTCAATATTATATAACCTCCTCAATAGCATTCTGATTTTGCTTATTCTCAGGCCAAGCATGACCTCATGGCCCAGACTGAGGGGGCGCAGGCATCAGGAGACTCAGCCATTGGAAATGGAGCTTGCTCTCAGGTAAAGAAAGGCGAACTGTTCCTGCATTACTCACTGATATCGTGTTTCTTTTGTTTAGTTTTGGCATTTGGAACAAATTTCAAAGCTGCTTCAGACTATACAAGGACTGTTAGAAACATTAACTTAATAAATGTCGTTTAAATGTCCATTGTGTGCTTGCTGGTGAATTGCATGCCATTTCCCTGGCTCACTGAACAACAGCGTTTTGCAGACAGGTGGCGCCACAGACCTGTCAGCGGATTAGCCACAGGGATCAAGTGTGATTTATTAACCATGGTTGCCTTTACACAGTTAACAATAAAAATTCAGCATTGACGTCCTCAATTAGTTCTACTTTTGTAATGAAGATTAAAATGGCATTTTTAAAAAAAATTATTATATAAACATGACTCACTCCTTTTTGCCAGGTCACAAGCTCTCGTATAGATCATGACACAGCCAGTGAGATGAGTAGTGGAGGAAGCTACTCGGTTCCACGTAGACTTACCAGTCATTTGGGCACAAAGGTAAACTAACAAACCAGAGTTGTCTCACAGAAGGCATACAGACTAAAGAAATGTTATGTAGCTGTGTGTTTTCTTTGAGGAAAAAGATAATAAAGATAAATAATTTTTATTATTTAGACTAATATATATTTTACCTACTTGGCATCATATTCAGTGCATTTCCTTGTTCATCTAAACATGCATCTAGCGTGATGAAATTTTTACTGTCGTCCTATCTTTTCAGGTGGAAATGGTGTACTCTCTGCTCTCCATGCTGGGCACGCATGATAAGGACGACATGTCTCGCACTCTCCTGGCCATGTCCAGTTCTCAGGACAGTTGTATAGCCATGCGTCAATCTGGCTGCCTTCCGCTGCTCATCCAGCTCTTGCATGGCAATGACAAGGACTCTGTTCTGCTGGGCAACTCTCGAGGCAGCAAGGAGGCCCGAGCCAGGGCCAGTGCTGCTCTACATAACATCATCCACTCGCAGCCTGACGACAAGCGCGGTCGGAGAGAAATCAGGGTTCTTCACTTGCTGGAACAGATCAGGGCTTATTGCGAGACCTGCTGGGAATGGCAGGAGAGCCATGAGCGTGGAGTAGACCAAGACAAAAACCCAAGTAAGGCAGGCTTTTGGGTTCTCTATACATTTTACTGCTGTATAAGCTAAATTTTGCCCTGTGGTTTAAGAATAGTACCGTAATTAACATACATCTATGTGACACTGCTAATGTCATTTTTCATTTGCATTTTAGTGCCTTCCCCTATGGAGCACCAGATCTGCCCAGCTGTTTGTGTTCTCATGAAGCTGTCCTTTGACGAGGAGCATAGACATGCAATGAACGAACTTGGTAAGCATCCTTATGTACTGCCGTGTGTTCAGAGTACTCTGTATTTAAAATAATTACTGGATGGTTGCGGTTTTGTAGGTGGATTGCAGGCTATAGGTGAACTGTTGCAGGTGGACTGTGAAATTTATGGCCTTACGAGTGACCACTACAGTGTTACACTAAGACGATATGCTGGCATGGCTCTAACTAATTTAACTTTTGGAGATGTAGCCAACAAGGTAGTGCATTCCATTCAGGATCAGATTTAAATTATCGTTATGATTATATTACTGTTATGAACCGTGGTATTTTGGGTTTACAGGCCACGCTTTGTTCCATGAAGGGATGTATGAGGGCCATGGTAGCGCAACTGAAATCTGAGAGTGAGGATTTACAACAGGTAAATTGATAAACATATCATGTAGCTATTGTGTATATGTAGCTAACTAGTTTATAGTAATCCTATTATTTATTAATTTTTTTTTAAAATTTGATCAACTTTATTCCTTTAGGTAATTGCCAGTGTGTTGAGAAACCTGTCTTGGCGTGCTGACGTCAATAGTAAAAAAACATTGCGTGAGGTTGGCAGTGTTAGGGCTCTAATGGAGTGTGCTCTTGAGGTTCAGAAGGTAAGGACTGTATTAGGTGCACAATACACATTAACTGTTGCTATTTTGTTTTCTATAATGACGTCTTATATGGATCTTTTTTGTGTTTTATAGGAATCAACACTAAAAAGTGTGCTTAGTGCCCTTTGGAACCTGTCTGCTCATTGCACTGAAAACAAGGCTGATATCTGTTCTGTTGCTGGTGCATTAGCCTTTTTAGTGAGCACTCTAACCTACAGAAGCCAAACCAACACCCTTGCCATTATAGAAAGCGGTGGAGGCATCTTGAGGAATGTCTCAAGTCTTATAGCCACAAACGAGGAGCACAGGTGAAATTATATTCTATTACTTCTTAAGTGATATGCTTCATAAGCAATTTTTGATATTCTCACAGTGCCACAAACGCTAATTCTTATTTATTTCACAATATTTAATATATAGGCAAATCCTGCGGGAGAGCAGCTGTCTGCAGACCCTTCTTCAGCATCTCAAATCTCATAGCTTAACCATAGTGAGCAATGCCTGTGGAACTCTGTGGAACCTCTCTGCTCGAAATGCGAAAGACCAGGAGGCATTGTGGGATATGGGTGCAGTTAGTATGCTAAAGAATCTGATTCATTCCAAGCACAAAATGATTGCTATGGGTAGTGCTGCTGCTCTGAGGAACCTCATGGCCAATCGGCCTGCCAAATATAAGGATGCAAACATAATGTCTCCTGGATCTAGCCTGCCTTCACTACATGTAAGAAAACAGAAAGCACTAATTGAAGAACTAGATGCACAACATCTTTCTGAAACTTTTGATAATATAGATAATTTGAGTCCCAAGGCTTCTCACAGGAGCAAACTCCGACACAAGCACAATGTTTACGGTGATTATGATGGGGTGTGCAGACCAGATGGTTTCAACACTAGCGGTGTTGGTGTTCGTTCTCCTTACATGAACACACCAGTTCTCTCCAGCCCATCTTCTCGGGAGAACAGGGGAAATGCAGACAGTGTTAGGGCTGAGAGAGACAAGAGTCTGGATCGGGAGAGAAGAGGCGTCGTCCCAGAACCTGACTCGGGTAAAAGAATGGGAATGCAAATTCCAACCACTGCAGCACAAATAGCAATGGTAATGGAAGAAGTACAAAACATGCACTTGGGCATAGATGACCGAACTCCTGGATCTACTCCTGACCCTCTCATAGTTCAGGATGACCTCATCAGACGTAAGACTGGGGTTCATGGTCACCAAAACATGTACAACTATAATAAACAAGATGCATCAGGGAGACCTTGCCCAATGCCCAAATTGGAGTATAGAGCTTCTAATGACAGCCTTAATAGTGTCAGCAGCACTGATGGTTATGGAAAAAGAGGTCAGATGAAACCATCTGTAGACTCTTACTCTGAAGATGACGAAGGGAAATGGTGTGTCTACAGAAAATATCCAGCTGATCTGGCCCATAAGATACACAATGCAAATCATATGGAGGATGATGATGGTGATTTAGACACGCCAATTAACTATAGTTTGAAGTATTCGGATGAGCAGCTCAACTCTGGCCGGCAAAGCCCCAGCCAGAGTGAGAGATGGGCAAGGCCAAAGATTTTGGACGATGAAATTAAACGCACTGAACACAATCCACCCAGGTCCCAAAGCCCAGGGTACCCAATGTACCCCGAGGGAAATGGTGAAAGTGAAGATAAGCTTAACAAATACCAGCCCCTGTTTGTTCAACAGGACATGTCTGTAGGATTCCGAAACAGGGGACCTAATGAGCAAAGTAGCAGTGCATCTGGCCATGGAATGAACAAAAAAATTAACCAAACTATTTGTACTGTGGATGATTTTGGTGATGACAAACCGACAAACTACAGCGAGCGCTATTCAGAAGAGGAACAACTCGATGAACAGCCTAGAAATTACAGCATAAAATACAATGAAGATCACCACGTAGAACAACCTATTGATTATAGTCTGAAGTATTCTGATGCGTCTTCTAAAAAGCCAGTGTTCAGTCACTCAAAAGCATCATCTTCACAGAGCTCTGTCAAGGAACAGTTAAGCCAGGAAAGTTCATCATCGGTTTCATCGATAAAAACTCAGAATAGGCAAAAACAGCTCCAGCAATCTTCGGCTCGATCAGGGCCTGGTAGGTCAATTCAAAAGAGCACTTGTAAGGCTCCAACAATAAATCAAGAAACATTGCAGACCTATTGTGTAGAAGATACACCTATATGTTTTTCAAGGGGGAGCTCCTTATCATCATTATCTTCTGAAGACGAAATGGAGAGCTGTAAGCAGAATGTAAATGCAGCAAGTAATTACACAACTTTGGCTGTTGCTGAGAAGTCGTCCAATAATGCTCCTGATCAGCGCACAACAGAAGGCCAGTCATCCAGCCATTATGTAAGAATGAAGCCACCACGACACCAAGGATCTCATGTTGGGCATGGTGAGGGTTCCAGACATCAAAAAGCAGTAGAATTTTCATCAGGTGCTAAATCACCATCGAAAAGTGGTGCACAGACACCAAAAAGTCCTCCTGAGCATTATGTGCAAGAGACACCTCTTGTTTTTAGCAGATGCACTTCTGTCAGCTCTCTTGACAGCTTTGAGAGCCACTCCATTGCAAGCTCAGTACAAAGTGAGCCATACAGTGGAATGGTCAGCGGCATAATCAGCCCTAGTGACCTGCCTGATAGCCCTGGCCAAACCATGCCACCCAGTCGTAGCAAGACACCTCCACCTCCACCCCCGCGTACGACATCCATAAAGCAGAAAGTTTGCATGCCACCACATTCTGAAAAACGTGACTTGGCACCAAGACATGCAGCTGTCAATGCTGCTGTGCAAAAAGTGCAAGTGCTTCCAGATAATGACACACTTCTTCATTTTGCTACAGAGAGTACTCCAGAGGGATTTTCATGTGCTTCTAGTCTCAGTGCATTAAGTATGGACGAGCCCTTTATTCAGAAGGATGTGGAGCTAAAAATAATGCCCCCGCTTCATGAGGATGACCACGGAAACAAGACTGAAACGGAGAAAGAAGACATTATAGAGTCCAAGAGGCAAGACAAGCCATCGACTGAATCCGAGAAAGACATATTGGATGACTCTGACAATGATGATGATGATAGAAAGATCCTAGAAGCATGCATAAATTCAGCCATGCCTACAAAGTCTTCGAGAAAACCCAAGAAACAAACACCTCCAACCACTTCAAGAATACCACCACCGGTGGTCTGTAAACCCAGCCAGCTCCCTGTTTACAAATTACTACCCTCACAAAGCAGAGGGCAACTGCAAAAACATATGGCACTAAGTCATGGAGAAGACATGCCTCGTGTATATTGTGTAGAAGGAACACCTACTAACTTCTCCACAGCAACATCTCTTAGTGACCTTACTATTGATTCACCTCCAAATGAGTTGGCTGCTATTGAAATTCCAGCTCCACAAGCAGAGGCTTCAAATCAAAGACGAGACACCGTCCCAGAGGGTAAAAGTGCAGAAACAACCGACATCGCTGGTGCTTTTGACTTGCAGTGTGCTCCTGGTGAGAATGAAGGGGATGACATTCTTGCTGAGTGCATCAACTCGGCAATGCCAAAAGGTAAAACACACAAGCCGTTCAGGGTGCAAAAAATGTCAGATCAGCCTCAGCATCCACCTACTGCTACTGGAAGTTTAGTTCAGCAAGAGTTTGAAAAGAAAAAGCCAACGTCACCTGTAAAACCAATGCCACAAAGCAGTGAATATAGAGCAAGAATGCTCAAGCGACCAGATGCCCCTAGCAACTTTTCAGAGGCAGCATATCCTGATAAAAACACAGAAACAAAAAAACTAGAGTCTAAAGCATGCCCCAGATTGGCAGATAAGCCTTTGAATACTGAGGAACGTGCCCGTCCAGGTTTTGCCTTTGATTCTCCACATCATTACACACCAATTGAGGGTACCCCTTATTGCTTTTCTCGCAACGATTCACTAAGCTCTCTTGACTTCGAGGACGACGATCTTGACCTTTCAAAAGAGAAAGCCGAGCTCCGAAAAGATAAGGAACAAAGAAACCTTCCACCCTCCAAAAGTAATGGAGAGCATTCTGGAAACACCAAAAACGTGTGCACGTTTCAGATTGCACCATCAAAGGCCCTTCAAAAACCAGGTTTTTCAATTGCATCCAAAGAAAATACTGGACCGGTGCATGATGAAAAGCAAAACTTTTCAATAGAGGACACCCCAGTTTGTTTCTCAAGAAATTCCTCCCTTAGTTCTCTTAGTGACATTGACCAAGAAAACAACAACAAAGATTGCTCACACAAAGAGGACACGTCACAAGTAGAAATGCCCAGGCCCCAAGCCTCTGGCTATGCACCAAAAGCCTTTCATGTGGAGGATACTCCTGTGTGTTTCTCACGAAATAGTTCTCTTAGCTCTCTCAGTATTGATTCTGAGGATGACCTCCTACAAGAGTGCATCAGTTCTGCAATGCCAAAGAAAAAGAAGCAACCACCTAGAAATAAGAGCGATGACCATGGTGTCAAGGAAGAGAAAAGCATGCTAGCTGATGGTATTTTAGCAGAGGAACCAGACCTCATACTGGATCTCACAGATACACACAGTCCTATTTCAGAGCAAGCCTTGTCTCCAGACTCTGAATCATTTGACTGGAAAGCCATCCAAGAGGGTGCTAATTCAATTGTTAGCAGTCTGCACCAGGCTGCAGCCAGTCTATCCAGACAAGGATCATCCGATTCAGATTCTATCCTTTCTCTTAAATCTGGCATTTCCATTGGCTCCCCTTTCCACCTGCCTTCAAATCAAGATGACAATAAGCCACCTGCCCATAAAGGGCCAAGAATATTGAAACCTGGTGAAAAAAGTACTTTAGAGACAAAAAAGAAAGAAGATGAAGTTGCTAAAAGCTTAAAAGGTGGTAAGAAAGTATATAAAAGTCTTATCACTGGAAAACCAAGACCCAGTCTTGAGACCATGACTTCTCAGCAGAGACAAGCTCAAGTTCCTGTAGTATCACGAGGAAGGACAATGGTTCATGTCCCTGGTGTGAGAAGCAGTTCTCCGAGTACCAGCCCTATTCCAAAAAAGCCTCCTCCCCGTGGACAAGCCACAAAACCCCCAGCTCCTCAGGCACCAAATTCTGGAAACTCACCTAGGACTATGAAAACACCATCAAAATCAGACCCTAGTCCTGCTAGAGAACCAGCTGCTTCCCAAGGAGGATCAAGTAAAACCTCCTCTCGATCAGGATCAAGAGATTCTACACCATCTAGACCACCCCAACAATCCCTAGCTAGACCCATGCAGTCTCCTGGTCGTACCTCTGCCTCGCCAGGTAGGAACGGTCTAACTCCACCAAACAAATTCTCTCAGATACCTCGTAATGTTTCTCCAAGTGCAACTTCCAAACCTGGGTCCGGTCGAATGTCTTACCCCTCTCCAGGAAGGCAGCTGAGTCAGCATACACCTCCAAAACATAGTGGCTTGCCAAGAAGCACCAGTGGTATCCCTAGGAGTGAATCTGCTTCAAAAATTCTAAATCAGAGTGGCGCCACAGGCCCTTCCAAAAAAGCAGAGCTCTCTCGAATGTCTTCCACAAGGTCAAGTGGGAGCGAGTCTGACAGATCAGAGAAACCAGGTCTTGTTCGCCAATCCACGTTTATTAAAGAAGCCCCAAGTCCAACCCTGAAAAGGAAATTAGAGGAGTCTGCTTCTTTTGAGTCTTTGTCTCCTTCCTCTACTAGTCAGTCTCAAACACCTATTTCAAGTCCATCCTTACCAGACATGTCTCTCACTCTGCCTTATCAAGGAAGTGGCTGGAAAAAGTCCCCCCAAAGCCAAAACTCCTCTGAAAACGGAGACGGTAAGTCACTTAGACGGCATGACATCTCCCGATCCCATTCAGAGAGCCCCTCTAGACTCCCAATTAACAGAGGAGGGACATGGAAAAGGGAGCACAGCAAACATTCTTCCTCTCTCCCAAGAGTAGGAACATGGAAAAGAACAGGAAGCAGTTCCTCTATACTCTCTGCATCATCTGAGTCTAGTGAAAAGGGCAGAAGTGAAGATGAACGCCAGCCAGCTAATCCACCTCAGCGATCTGGACAGAACAAGGACGGGGGTCTAGAAAGAAAAGGAACATGGAGGAAAATTAAAGATAGTGACAAGGGACACTCGATGACTCTTGACCTACCTGATCCAACCACGGATGTACGCACAGCACATCAAACGAGCACCACGGAATCAGTATCTGAGGATGTCTGGGTGAGGATTGAGGACTGTCCTATCAACAGCCCTAAGTCTAGTAAGTCACCAACGGCAAACACACCACCAGTAATTGATGGGTTTTCTGGAAGACTCCATCCTAGTGATTGGGACTTGAGTGAAATGCATCATAGGCAGCCAACAACCAACGAGAACGGAGCCAGTCGACGTCTTGGTTCGGAAACAAATTTGAATTTAATTCGAAGTAATGAGAGTCTTGACAAAAAGGTGACTGACATAAAGCCTGTTTTAAGCACTCCAAATATCGCTACGGAAGTTCACGAAATTGCAATTGCTGAGCGTACACCTTTCAGCTCAACCAATTCCAGCAAACACAGCTCTCCAAGTGGTGCTGTTGCTGCCCGGGTTAGCCCTTTTAACTATACGCCAAGCCCGAGAAAGAGTAGCGCTGACAACACAACACCAAGACCATCTCAGATCCCCACACCAGTTAACAGCAGTGTAAAAAAAATAGACTCCAAAGGAGAGACGACAGAAAGCGGATCCTATATTGTCACCTCGGTGTAAAAAAAAAAGTGTGCCGGACAATACTCGGAACGTTTCGTTCATCTCGATTTAGAGAAAAACTGTTTAAACTTATTGTAGTCAAAGCAAATATATACGGTCGTGTACTTTTTGCTGGTAGAATTGTGACAGGCACACGTGGTGATCTGTGGACGAGGGGCAGGATATATGCCGATTTGTACAGATTTAATTATGTATATATTTAATTTAAACCAGTGACAAGATCTGATCTTGCCTGACTCAAGGTAGATAATTACAGTGGAATATTTGGGATGTTGCGATACCTTTCGGTTGACCTTCCTTACTAATGCATTTGATTTTTAAGGAACTGTACACCTGTATTAATTCAAATGTCAAACTCCTTTCTAATGCCACATATTGTATGTTATGACTTCCGCTCCTTGCATGAACTCATCCAATGTTCTGCTATTTCCTGAAGTAAACTTGATGAGCATTGATGTGGACACTGATAGCTGTAGTGTAACATTTTACACATTTGTCTGTGCTTTTTGAAAGGAATTAACTATGGAAAAACCATAGTTCACTTCCGAGGATATTTACAACGGACATAGATTATCAAAATAAATAGATTCATTGCTCTGCTATTCGTGTACAACATTTTCAGGTGAGGTCAATGTTTTAAATGGACACTTTGGTTTATAAAGGATTGAAGTTGTTAGAATTAAATTATTGTAGGTTTTGGTGTTGTTTTTTTTTAAAACCTAATTTACTTTACCCATTTTTCAGAGTTATTGCTGAAGCACATGATCAGATATACTCTTTATCCAAAACGCTACCTTTTTCCCCTCATGCAATAAAGTAGGCTGAGTGATGTTTGACACTTTTCAAATTACAAATGGCAAATCGATGTAATAAACACCACTTTGGTGAGAGTTGCCTCCTGTGCATTTTATCATTGAACCTGCTACAGATTACATTATTTTTTTTTTCCATTTGAATGAGTTTGTTTAAAAAAAAATTATATCGTTTTATAACTTTTGCATAATCTTTGATCGTTCAATTCTGCCAGTTGTGTAGTAGCTCATATAGTTCTTGGGAATTGATTTGAACGTTCATGAAGTTCTGGCTGCGGTAACTATTGTTTACTTCTTAATCTAATAAATACAGCCATATATTCAGTAATATATTAGAAGTAAGTCTTAAGGGTCAAGTAAGTCAAAGTTTTTGTTTTTTGAATGATTTTTCAAGAAGACGTCATCAAAAGAGGTAAGAAATATGTATGACCTTTTAAACTGTGAAGCTTTGAGTTCAATAATCAAAGCAGGTTAGCAGCATTAAACTAAAAAAATAGTGTGTATGACGAACATACACACTTTTGAGTCACCGTTTGCGTAACCGTAGCATTCCTGTCAGTGCAAACCTTTCTTGCCATTTGTCAACAAAAAATCTTGCTCCATTTTTTTGTTGTTGTTTTTACACAATTCTGTGTAAACTCTCTTTAGAAATCCTCAGACCAGCCCATTTGATACCGATAACAATGCTATAGATCTCAGAGATCACATTTTTACCCCTTTCTGAGGTTTGGGGTGAATATTATACTATAGCTCGACCGATAGATTTTCTGAATTCTCACCATTCTGTAATGAAATTCAAAAGACAGATAGATTTGAAACTATTACACATACATATTAAATGTAGCATTTTAAAAAAAAAAAAAGTTTGTGTATAATATACATTTGACATTCGTAATATAACAAAACATTTTCACGTCACTGGTTCAGCTGCAGCATTCATTCGCCTCAGTGGGTTCTTGACTTCCTGTGGTAAAGACCTCAGATGTTAAGATTGTGCGGCTGATTGAAACAAATGTTTGTGAAAGCTTTTCCTGCGGACTTTTTTTTCTTTTTTCTTCTTCTTTTTTAACTCGCAGCCAGAATTAGAAGTTCGACTTGGTTTCAGCAGCTTGACAAGGTATCAGCAAGGGTAAGTTACTTCTACTGTCTGAAAGGGTAAAAACCTGAGGGATTTAAATGTTAAGTACTATTTGAACATATGTTTGGTTTGTTCTTTAGGGTGTCGTTTAATATAATCATAATTTAACATAGTTGGGAAGAAGGAAAATGAGCCTTTCACGTGTATGGATGAACAGTACTGAGGTTTCATATGTGGTTCGTCGCAGATCTTCGTTTATCCTTCAGATGAAAGCACAGATAACTTTGAGGAAGTTTTAAAAAGTCATGATTGTGATATTTAAACATCTTTTGAATTCAGAGCATTGAAGCGTTCTACAGAGAACCAAAATATTTGACAACTGATTTAATGAATTTGGGAGGCTGGGGGTGAATATTTTATTTTGAAAACATGAATTTAAAAACGATAACCCTTCAAAAGGATCATTTTTGGAAAAAAATTAATATCATGAATTCGGTTGTGTTTAAAAGCCATTTAAAGCTGAATTAAGAAATCTAATGTAAATATTTCTCTCTTGCTTCTATACTTCCCAAACAATGGAACAGTGAAGCTAGGAAACGACATGAATGACTCCTTGGACGAAGACTATTCATATGACTATGACATTGATTTGTCTGGAACATCAATTAAATCAATTGAAGTAGCATCGCTTGTGTTCTACTGCCTAACATGCTTCCTTGGAGTTCCTGGGAATGCCCTTGTAGTATGGATTGCAGGAGTGAAGATGAAGAGGACCATTAACACCATCTGGTTTCTGAACCTGGCCATCGCCGACCTCCTGTGCTGCCTGTCCATACCTTTTACCGTGGCTGTAATCCTTCTAAAGCATGACTGGCCTTATGGAGACGCTATGTGCAAAGTCCTACCCACGATCATTGTCATCAACATGTTTGCCAGCGTCTTTACCCTGAACCTCATCAGCCTGGATCGCTTTATCCAGGTTGTTAAACCAGTGTGGGCTCAGAACAACCGTACGATCAGGTTAGCATGGATATGCTGCGCTTTGGCATGGGCACTGGCCATACTCCTCAGCCTTCCGAATCTAATCCTACGAAAAACGTTCACATCAGAGACCTTTAACATGACCATCTGCATGTTCAGTAGCAGAAATACTACAAATATAGATGAATTCAGCTCCGACAAAGATGCCTCTTACAGGGCGCTAACCATGGCCCGGTTTGTGCTAGGCTTCCTCATACCACTCCTGTCCATTGTGTTTTGCTACAGTGGAATCAGCCGGAAGGTTATGAGCAGCCAATTTCATGCAGGAAGAGCATTCCGTATCATGTTGGCTGTCGTGGTGGCATTTTTTCTCTCCTGGTTTCCCTACCATGTGGTGGGTCTGTTGGAGGTTTATGGTGGGACACAAGAAGCCACACTAGCTGAAGACCTTGATCCCCTGGTCATCTCTTTCGCATATGCCAACAGTTGCATGAACCCAATATTCTATGTGTTTGTGGGGCAGGACTTTAAAGAGAAAGTCAAACTCTCGCTGAGACGGGTCTTCGAGAAGGCGTTTAGCGAAGATAACACGATGAGTTCCAAAGGACAACAGTCGTACTGCACCAACTCCTCAAATGCCCAGCTGTGACCGTGACAAGGAGCATATTTTTATGCTTATGTTTGTGTAGTGAGTAATATCTTTAACAATCCGTATAATTAACCCAATCGGTAATGACATGATAATCAGAGCTCACTTTCATCTTTCACTAGTCTCTTTGTACGACTACTATTGACTGTAGTGCCGAAAGGGATTAATCCCTTGTTTTTACCCAAAGAGAGTGATGCAGCGGCACTTTAATCCTTTATCCTTTTCTTTTCAATTAATATATACTTCATTATTTTACTATTTTTGTATAATTTAATTTTTTTTTATAATTTTCCTATAGTTTAAACATAGGAATAGGAATAATCGATGTAATTTAAGTTTATTATAAATACATTTACATTTGTTAATGTATACTGTATGGATTAACATTTTTTGTGATAAGTTAGACAACATTGTTTAATGGTTTTTCATTATAATTTCATTTTTAATGCTAATTAATTAATCAGATTTATCAGGTTCACATGGATTCTATTGGTCTGACAGGTTCATGTTTTCACATGAATAACACGGGTTTGAAATGAGGTGCACTTTTAAGATGCATTCCTTTGACATGAATGGAGTCCTGATTTCATCAGAAAGGATTCCAGGATGTTAATGTTGTGTTAGTGACGCACATCCGATCTGCATTCTTGGACAGTTTGTCGGATTCGGGGACTTTGAGATTTTAATCGTTCTTGAGTATGTTTTTGGACATGCACTGGTTCAGTTTGACTCAACATGACTCAGATTAATAGTGTCATTAAAAATGGTGGGTGTTTTTTTTGTGTGTGTCTAAATGTCTTCTAGTTATTTCTAGCATGCAGGCACAGACACCTTGATATATGGCATAAAGTCTGAAAGTAAGCTCTCTTGAATTCTTAGAAATGTAAATAAAGCATTATATAATCAGTTATAAAGTGTAACTATAATAAATTTCTGAAATAACAAAACATGCTGTATGACTGTGTGTGTGATGCACTACAATATTCCAGACAAAGCGATTCCAACTAGGCAAGGCAGCATTGTGAAGTTCTCAAATATGTGGGACAACCGACAGTAATTGAACAATGCTTTGGCCTTTCATGACGCTAAAAAAAAACTTTTGTACAATTTAGTATAGAAAACTGTTTGTTCTTTTATTAGGTTTAAAAATAGTGACCTTCTATGGTACCAGAGGAAATCACGCTTATCTGACAATGTGTTAAAACACCTTTAAACAGCGACTAACACAATTTTCATGTCCGATGTTAGACGTTGTTAAGCAGAGACTAAAACAACATGAGGCAAGGACAGAGGCTAGGTTTTACATTTTCATTTGAGAGATTTCAAGTATCATGTCTAGGACTTTAAATGGACAGAAATTAGCATGAAATTTACAAGAAATAACTGAAGACTTTTAAACGGTGAAGCTTAGTGTTCAATAATCAAAGCAGGTTAGCAGCACTAATCCACACCATTGGTTCAGCTGCAGCATTATTTTGAATCACTGTTTTTTTTGGCTTCCTCTGTTTAAAGACCTAAATCCTAAAAAGATTGTGTGGCCAATTGTGTCTATCAGACTGCTATTTTTGTCTTCTTTCCTTTGCAACTCAGTCAGAATTCGATTTGAATGTGAATTATTTGATTTGAATTGTGATCATTTTGATGTTTGTCAGACAAACGCTAATTTTAAAGACAAGTGCTTAAAAAAGTTCATCTGTGGACCTGATTATTTCTGCTGACCGAGAGATAGATCGAATTTATATTCTGCATCATCTTATATTCTGGCTCATTTATATTCTACGGCCAGTCGGAATTGTTGACCGAATGTTTGGAACAAACTACCAAAAGCATTATTACTTTGGATCAGCATTTCACAGATGATGTGTAGGATGTTTTTACTTTAATTATTTCTGTGTCGATAAATAATTTCTGCCTGACTAGCAGTTCCATTTCTGCGAATTCCTGATTTGCGAAACAATGTGCTGTAGCAGAAATGGCTGTATACCAGAGCATATTAAATATTGTGCATAATAAGGAACTTTTCTTTTCTATATAAGAGGATGTGGTTGACCTTGCAAGATGATGATGATTATACAATACAATAGGTTTCCAACACAACCTTAATTACAAACCACCTCGCTATAGGTTTTATATATTACAATATATTATTTATATAAATAATTTATATTATAATTTCATGACATTAACTTAAAAAAAGAAAGAAATGACTGCATTCAGATTGATTTGTGCCTCAGGTTATGTAGAATATCGTTATACATGCTTGCATGTGTATATAATATTGCATGTGTGTCTAAACCTTGTGCATGCAAACGTTCAAGTTGCAGTGCATCTTATTTCAAACTTTAATAATCGTAACAGTTTAAATAAGAGGAAAAAGAAATGTCAAAACGTCTTGATGCTTTGTGCAAGGCTAATGTCCTACTTGTGTTCTGTGTATGATCCACCAGGTGGCACCAAAACACAAATATAAACCTGAATTATTATTGCTGTGTCAAACATTTGTCCAGGTCGAATGTTATTTCTGTTTTTAATAAATTTGTATTTATTTGATGCTTCATAAAGGCACAAATGCATAGCAGATTCTTAAGTGAAAATGGTTCTTACCATACTGACCAAGTTCCTGTTTCTAGTGCACTGTGAAACCTTCTTAAACACTTTCCACACTTCAGTTTTGCTGAAGAGGCTTCTTAGCAACTTATTTACTGTCACTATTCCTTTTTTTTTCCACTGGTTTCTAAAAAGTCACATGTTCTAGTTTGCAAACTTTTTTTTTCCAACCCTGTTTGTTTGGACCATTCTAAAGAACGACGCTTACAAAACCAAAATTCAAGCACGTTGATCTTGATCTTATGCAAGCAGAGCATGCAGATAAGAGTGTATTGCGTAAACTGGGTTTAATATAGCATGCACATGGTAGCAGAAATAATTCACCACAGAATCCTAGTGGTATCTGTGCTGAAGATATTAATGAGGAACTCGAGCATTCATCTTCGCTATAAGTGCTTCATCCTCATCGGGTTTGTGATGGATCTGGAGGCTATCCTGGAAACACGGGTGCAAAGCAGGAAAACTCCCTGAATGGGATGCCAGTCCATTATGCATGTAAATATTCACATAGGGACACATTAGCATAGACAATACTCCACAAGCCTTTTGGGGAAATGGGGAATAAAACAGAACCCAGAGGAAACCTGTACATGGGAGTGTGTGAGAAACGAGAGAGATACTGACCTGAGCTCAGGATTGAACCTGGGATCATTAGAACTGATAGTCTAGGGGTGTGTGTTTGTGTGTGTGTGTGTGTGTGTGTGCGTGCATGCGCGCGCAGCTTAGTGTAAGTAAGAAGACACATAATATGCATGTTTTTACAACTTGTATGTTATTTCTCTCTCTAATCATTTCTATTACTGGTTAGGATTCAGAGGAGAGAGAGAGAGAGAAAGGAAGAAACTAAAGACAGGAAACTAAAACCACTGCCAATATGTATTGTAAAGACACTGTGTAACTTGAAAGTTTGTGAACCCTTAAAGCGTTTCTATATTTCTACACAAAACGATTTTCACAGAGGTCCTAAAAGTAAACAAACTGAACACAAATGAGCCAAAAATAATATACTTATAATTATTGGGAAAAATGTTCCAGCATTACAGTACATATCTGCGACTTGCGATAACTACAAGTGAAGTTTCCAGTATCTGTTGATCAGTCCTGCACGTCGGCTTGGAAGAAATTTATCCCATCTGTACAGAAGGGCTTCAAGACAGGGATTTTTCTGTGTTTCCTCAGAGGAACTACTTGATTCAGTTCTTTCCACAATTTTTTCGTTTGGATTAAAGTAACGGATTTGACTTCATTCTTTTGTAGACAGACTTGGGTGCTTGTCGTCTTGGTGTATGAACCGTTTTCCCTTGAGATTCAGTTCATGGACAGATGTCTTGCAATTTTCCTTTAGAAATCATTGGTATCATTCTGAATTCATTGTTCTATCAATAATGACAAGCTGTCCTGGACCTGATGCAGCAATACAGGCCCAAAGCATGATACCACCACCACCACCACCACCACCATGGTTCACAGATGCTATAATGTTATTATGCTCAAATTCGGTATTAGTCTTTCAAAAAAAAAAAAAATAATGCTTCATATTTGAACCAAAAGGTTTTATTTTGATCTCATTCATCCACAAACTATTTTTCCACTAGTCCCCTGTCCATATGATCTTTATCAAACTTTAGGCTTTATCCTTTCCACTGTGCCATGCACACCAAGGTTGTTCATTGTTCACCTGATGGCAGACACACAAGCATTAACCTTAGCCAAAGTAACAAAGGAAAGAGGCCTTTAGTTGTTTAGAAGTTACCCTTGGTTCCTTTCTGACCCAACAGACATTGATATTTGTTGGGTGACTAATTCTGGGGAGTGTACTAATGGTCTTAAATTTTCTCCATTTGTACAGATAGATTTGTAGAGTCCAATCTCAATACAGATGGTTTTGTAACCTTTTCCAGCCAGATGAGCAATAATAACTCTTTCTGAAGTCCACAGAAATCTTTCTTTGCCATGATCCACTTCTATAAATGTGTTGTGATCGTGAACATCAGATTTTGATATATCTATGTCCTTTAAATAAAACAGGGTTCTTTCAGACACCTGATTGTTTTTAATCAATGGAATGACATTCATTCATTCATTCATTTTCTACCGCTTATCCGAACTTCTCGGGTCACGGGGAGCCTGTGCCTATCTCAGGCGTCATCGGGCATCAAGGCAGGATACACCCTGGACGGAGTGCCAACCCATCGCAGGGCACACACACACACTCATTCACTCACACACTCACACACTACGGACAATTTTCCAGAGATGCCTGATTGAAATCAGATAAACTCTTGAAATTAAATATTAATCCTAGAGGTTACACCTACTTTTGCCACTCATATATCTAATATTGGAATCTAAGTAAAAGAATTACCAAGTATAATATTTTTTATTTGATTAAGTTCACGTTGTCTGCTTGTGGGACCTGTGGGAAAATGTGATGGTGTTTTGAGTCGTATTTATGCAGAGCAAAAAAACTTTCTAAAGGGTTCGCAAACTTTCAAGTGACCCTGTATAATGAGTATAAACATTTGTCTAATTACATACACATTATACCAGCTTCACATTAGCATTAGATGTGGTACAGTAGTTTCTGCGAACTATGTGTCTACAAGTATTTGTTTACAATTTGGTTGAAACATCCAGAGCCCTGTGACGGTCATCATGGCTGGACGTAGAGCTCCACATTTGGATAAAATGCCCAGCTTTCTTCACCTTTCTCACAAAAGTGACAGTAGCTGGTGTTTTTTTGAAAGTGCTCTTTTTTAATTTTTATAACATGGCATGTGTCGGTCAAAGTTTGCAATACAAAGCTACTAGACATTCAGTCACGTCTCCATGAAAGAACGTGACCAGCATGCTCACAGTAAATCGCGCACATAACCCCATCCTAATCATTCTAAACAAAGGTACATAAGCACACGATATAGATTTAGGCTTATGGTATATTTTATAAAACATTCAGTGGGGGAGGGAGGCAAACTGAACTGAATGCACCTATGATGGGAAAATAATCAAGTTTTCTATCCTCAATCCTCAAAATAAAAAAGGCCTCAATCCTTTTTCATTTCCGCCGCATCCTTGTTTTCATTCATGCCTTGGCTCCGAACGAGCAGCCTCTGGATCCACTCGTTCTTTAACCTGTGGAGAGTCAGAAACTTAGTGTTCTGTGCCACGAGCACTGTCAATATTAGCTGAATGTCTCTGGGGGCATTCAAAAAGTTGTATAACATCATTATAGCATATAAGAAATGTTATTTGGATATGCAATATTTATAGGGTGTTTGCTTCCTTTATTTATCGTAAGTAACAAAATGGCCATATCAGATTGTATATGATATTACAGTCTGAGGGCACGGTGGCTTTGTGGTTAGCACGTTTGCCTCACACCTCCAGGGTTTGCATGTTCTCCCCGTGCCTCGGGGGTTTCCTCCGGGTACTCCGGTTTCCTCCCCCGGTCCAAAGACATGCATGGTAGGTTGATTGGCATCTCTGGAAAATTGTCTGTAGTGTGTGTGAGTGTGAGTGAATGAGTGTGTGTGTGCCCTGTGATGGGTTGGCACTCCGTCCAGGGTGTATCCTGCCTCGATGCCCGATGACGCCTGAGATAGGCACAGGCTCCCCGTGACCCGAGAAGTTCGGATAAAGCGGTAGAAAATGAATGAATGAATGAATTACAGTCTGAACTGTGGAAAATTAAAGGAGGAAAGTACCATCGTGGAAGCGGGGGTGTGGTCGGGCACCGGTTTGTGATTGGAGGGCAGAGCTAGGAAATGTGATTGGTAAGGCACTTCTGCTGAGATCTCTGCAATACTTATTTAAGGATTATTACTGTACCTTGCTGTGAGAAACATCGCCAATTTGTTATGTTTTTAACTTTGTATTCTGTTGTTTTTGTTGGTAGGTTGAAGGACATTTTTTCACCATTTAGCCTTTGGCTTCGTGACCTATTACTCTGGTTTGGTTGCCCTGTACCTCCGGGGTTGGGAGTTTCATCCCTGCCTGCCTCTGCCAGGTGTTCATGGAGTTTGCATGTTTCAGGGATTCTCCTGGTTCACAGGTTTTCTTCCTCCAGTTCAAAGACATGCATTGTAGGCTAACTGACTTCTCCAAATCGTCTGTAGTATGTTCGGTTAATAGCGAGCTAGCTTGTTTACAATCGTCTATAAGAAACAGTGGCCTAATGTTTAATTCCATCATTCCATCATGATTTCTCAGAAGCGGTCACATCATGTCAGTGGAAGTTGAGAAAGTTCAACTTATAAAGCTGACCAACTGGTGCTATAAAATGGAACCACAAAAGAAGATCTATTCTTTATAAAAAAAAAAATAACTAAATAAATCTAATCATCCCTTTCCATCTTCCCTAGTGGTCTTAACCATGTATTCCTTCACTGCACATATGGCTCCCTGACTCCGAGTCAATTTTTCACAATAATCTCCAATTTTGATTTAATAGACAGGGGTTTTCTTGGTAATCACCCCTGCCAGACAATAATAAGCCCTAAAAAGTCCCAGTGACAGAAACAAAGAATCTGGTTTTGATAAAGAAGCATTTCTCCCAAAGGAAAGTCATTTAGGCTGAGCCGGTTTGCTGGATGTGGCAGGCGTACGTACTTTGATAAAGCACTCCTCTTCATTCTGGCTTCTTCTTTCCCAGTCATCTGATGGTGTCGCTCTATCTTCTGCTCCCAAAATTTCTTTAGCTTTTGTTTGTCATGAATCTGGGCTAAATTCATCGCCTGTACGGAAAGGGAGCAAAATAGTTTAGGGTGATTGATAGACACAGGAAGGCTTAAACCCTGCTGTAATGCTATGACTTGGAGCCTTTGTATCGAGCCGCCACAGTGCCTCGGGAGCTGCTTTGGCCTTTTACTAGTGGTGTGTAATAAAATCAGCAGAATAAAGACCAGTAAAATAATGTGTACTACTCTACTGCATTAAGCATTGTGAGGCAGATTCATTCTTTCCTATAAA